>NC_079381.1:3707500-3722500 GCF_021018895.1 Seriola aureovittata
TACCAAATGAAAGTGGAATCCACCAGTTACTGTGTTTTTTGGTAGCAAATTTCCTCTTTGTGTTTCCCTTCACTGAGCCACAGCACAGGGCTTTGTGCTTTGAGTTCGAGGACAGACAGTAAACCTGCACATCATCACCGGGATGGAGATACACGCTTGATTTGGCTACATGAATCTGCTGAAGGCTCGTGTTTGCTTTGGCTACATTTGTGCATTTTTGCAAAATGTCCTCATTCTCCAAAAATCTGCAGTTCTCAAATGTTTTCACAGTCACGAAGGGAGGAAGCTGCAGTGTCGAGATTTGAAACGGTTTCTACCTCGTGTCCTTTGTGCCGCCGTTCATTCCGCGCTTCGTGTCACGGATGCCGTGACACGTTAGCCGTGCTGAAGCTGCAGTAAATAAATTGTTGCCACTGGGGGCAGAAGCAGCAGCCTCACAACATTTGACTCGTTACGTCCTCCCGCGCTTTCTCCGCCAACTTTGAGTCGTCGTCGTAGAGGCTTTTCGCTCGATGTTTGAACCATTTTAATGTGTTTTGTTTTGCTGCACATTTCTATCATAAAGAATACGAACACACTGATTACTGATTTACACATTTTGTGATAGATTTAGATTTCATGTGTCATTTTTTTAATGCGTTTTTCACTTGGCTTCCTTGTTGCTGCGTTGCTGCCGTCCCATATGCTCCAGCGTATGAACACACTTCATTTAAGGCAAAAAGTCTTGTCTGCTTGCTTTCATCTCTGTTTCACATCCACTGCAGACGATAGGTTTTTTTTTTTTTTTTAATGAATTCATTTCTCTTTTTTCCCCTCCTTCTCGTCTCCCTGCGCTGTAAGTTTGTTATTGTTATTTGTCAAATTTAGTTTGCTGAGTTGATGATTTACTTTGAGAAACAATTAAACGTCACTTGAGAGGAGAGCGTGGGACGTCTTTGTAATCAAAAGGAAATTAGGCATCAGTTGCTAACATTAGCAAGTTGCAGAGTGTCGTCTCACTCTTGTTTTTCTTTGTTGGTGTTTGGGAGTATAACAGCTTTTTTTTTTTTTTTTTTTTTAGATATCATTGTTTGAGATAATTTGTTGTTGGGGCTGATAGAGTCTCCGGCTCGTCCTCGGGGCTTTGCTAATGCTGACTGAATAAACAACACACACACATATACGTCAAGATTATCTCCAAAAATTGCCATAATGAAAGCATGGAAACGAAGCCATTAAAGGAAATACAAATGCAATGATATATATGTTTCATCATGAGTTTGTTTAATGTTTACCGCTAGTTTAATGCTCATTTCTTTTTCTTTTATTTCCACCTGCACACACACACACACACACACACACAACCACACACACACACACACACACACACACACAGTCTCTCTCTCTCTCACTCACTCTCATGGTGACACTGGTTTGTGAATGTGACTGATTGAACTCAGGAAGGATTCACATGTGAAGGTGTATAAAAGTGAAATGATTCAACGACGCAGTTTAGAAGTAGCTGAAGAAAAACTTTAATCTACAGGAAACTGCTTGTACACCATTAAACTGGATTAAATAAAGTAGGCCGATTGATCTCTTAAACATTGTAATATCGTCTGGATCATCTTTTGTTTTAGAG
The DNA here is from genome assembly GCF_021018895.1 of Seriola aureovittata. Lineage (NCBI taxonomy): Eukaryota > Metazoa > Chordata > Actinopteri > Carangiformes > Carangidae > Seriola > Seriola aureovittata. The sequence continues at coordinate 3,709,122 of NC_079381.1, forward strand.
TTTGTGTCATTTGGCACTAAAAGTGATATAACTTAATCTGATTGAACATGAACCTATCCTGCCTAAACGCATCAACAGAATATAATCAATTTCCTTATCAAATTTCAAATGTATGATATTTACAGTGTCCGTTATCAGTGACGGATTTAAGAAAAATATTAGTTTTAATTCTTCAAAACACTAGAAGAAAGAAATACAATAAATTGTGACTTTTCGTGAATAATTCAGTTCATCACAGTCAAATATGTGAAGCTTTTTTCTCCTTAATCAAAAGAAAATCCACCGAAAGAAAAGCTGAAAAAATAATGCTCATCCCTGTTTAAGTAGTGAAATCTCACCATTATATCAGTGACTGACTGGATGGTTTTTTGACTTATGTGTGATTTGTGATTTCCAAAATGACACATATCAGTTTGGGGACATACATGTACATTCACTGACATTTCTCCTTCAGAATCCAGACTTCACAAGTGTTTACAAGTTTCCCACTTTGCTTTAAAATGTTTCAACAATTTGCTAAATGCCTTTAACAGAAATGTAATAATTTATTATCTTTAACAAATGACTGTTTCAGTTACTTTGCTCACAAAATATTCTGGAAAGAAAACATAAACTTTACAGGATCCAAGTTGTAAAAAAAAAAAAATGCCTGAAAAATGCAACATTCTCCGCTGGTTTCTTCCTCCAAATTCAACATAATTCTTAATTTCTGTAAATAATTTATCATCATCTCTAACTCACAGAGAAAACATTGTGTTAAAGTATCCAAAGCTACAGTGAGACTTGATTTTCAAAATGCCAAACAACCATAAAATCACAGTTTTACCTGAAGCTCATCATTTACTACTTTAGTTTTCATTTAGAGGATCCAGAGTGTGAAGAGCCTGAGATCATCCTCAGCTCCCTACACCAGCACCAGCACCAGCACCAGCACCAGCATCCTGCGGTGTCTTTTAAAAACTTTTTTTTTTAAGGTCTAAGACGCATTGAAGGTGAAATATTTTCAAACCCTGAGCCGATTAAATCCTCTCAGCGATCTGACCGGGGCGATCTGCTCCCATCTCTGGCTATTTCCTGCTCTCTCTCTCTCTCTCTCTCTCTCTCTCTCTCCCTCTCTCTCTCTCTCCCTCTCTGTCCTCGGCTCAGATGTGGTTTTGTTTAAAGTCGACAGCGTTAATTAAATTAAGCCAGGTCTTGCAGAAGGCACAGTAGGAGAGCCGGCAGTCCCCCGGTAGGCCGTGGGTGGAGGAGGGACGGGGGGGGGTGGGGGAGTGCGGGGTTTGGAGGGTTGTGGTGGGGGGTCCAGGGAAGCGGTTTGGTGAGCCATACTGCCCCCTTCAGGCGGCCCCAGGTACCACAGAGGAGCCACAGACCCTACCAGTTCCCCACAGTGGGGCTGTGTTCGTGCTCCCCGCACAGTGAAGGCCACAGAGACGATGCAGGAATTTCATGAAGTCTTCTGCTGAATTCTCTTTAAATGTAGATATACAGGTTTATCATATATATTGCAGACCAAGCTCTTAATAAGGTGCACTTTTTATGTTGGTTGATTTTTTTTTTAGCCAAAAGTATGCAGACACCCTCAAAATTTCAGCCATATATAATAGTTGGATGTACCATTTAGAAAACAGTCATTAATCAGCTGCTGCGACAGCCTCACCCTCAGCTTCCCTGGTTTCAGCCTGAATGTGTCATTGTTGAATGTGGCTTTGCACCAGTTCAGCTTCAGTTCAGCCCGGCTGGCAGACTGCACTCCGGTTCATCCCAAAGGTGCTGAGTGGGGTTGAAGTCAGGACTCTGTGCAGTCCAGTCAGGTTTTTCCACACCGCCGAGTGGGGAAACCAGTTCTTTATGGGATTGGCTTCGTGCACGGGGGCACAGTCGTGTTGAACAGGAAAGGCTCTTCCCTAAACAAAGTTGGAAACACTTTATTGTCTAAAACGTCAGTGTGTGCTGTTGCAGAAAGATTTCCATTCATTCATTAGAATTAAGGGGCCTAAAACAAACCATGACAAACATCCCCAGTATGTGGACGCCTCTGTCAGTATATATGTTATTACATAGTATTTAAATCAGAGATGGAAACAAACCTCGAACAGTATCAGAAACTTCAATGAAGTAGCAGTCTGCGTGTTTACACTTGGCATTTTGATCAGTGACTTTACGTTGAATGAAAAATAAATGATTGCTATTTTTGCCTGTAGGTGTGAATGTGAGCGCGCTGCTTGTTTGTCTCTGTAAGTCAGCCCTGTGAAAGACTGGCGACCTGTCTAACCCCCCCACGACTCTTTAATGATAAGCGGTATGGATAATGAATGAATGGATGTTTTGGTGCTGTTTTGTTTCCTACAAATGAAATACACACACGCAGTGGTAAATAATAAAAAATACAAAAATAATACAGATGGAGGACTTGTTGTCATGTGCATCAATTTCTTTCTTTTATTATTGTGGAACATAATCATGTCGATGATAGAATAAGAATGATAGAAATGAAAGAAATGATAAAAATAAGAGAAATAAAGATTCATTTTGTTTTAAACCAGAATGTGCTGGTTTAGGAAAGGAATAAAGGAAAGGAATAAAAATACATAAAAAAATACATTTGGAAAAGTAACTTCATGGTATGTATTTATGTCATTGTCAAACTGACTTCAGTTGTATATAAATGACCATCTGAAAAACAGAAATACACAACGATCTTTTCTCCTCATGTGTGAAGTGATACTGAATAGGAAGTGTGTGTGTGTGTGTGTGTGTGTGTGTGTGTGTGTGTGTGTGTGTGTGTGTGTGTTATCGTGCTGCCCAAATTAGCGGTGTTGTACTGGACCTTGGCAGAAGATGAAATGAGAAAGAGGCTGCAGGGAATGATGACAGGGATACTATACTGTGCTTCATATGATTCCTACAAATTACCATTTGCTTAATTAGTAAAAATATGGATTATAACTGTAATCTCCTAATACCTCAGAAGTGGCTCGATGCTTCATGCTACAGGTGACAAGTGAAACCAACCTACTGACATGCAAACATGTAGGAAGAGTAAAACACTATTTTAGTAGCCGTTCATATAAAAACTTAAATATTATTCTGACATAAAACAATAATATTCAGTAAAGAAAAAGCAGCATCTTGAGTTTATGGGGTTGTTACCCTGCAGCTTCAGTGTTTATACTGAAGAAACCCAGAGAGCAGCTTTAGTAAAGGATGGCCTCATGGTTTAACTGCCACACACACACAAACATACACACACACACACACACACACACACTGACAGACAGCTGTGTGGATGCTTCAATGGCTCATTCCACTTCAAAAAGCTACAAAAATGCCTTAAAAAATATCTGTTGATCTTTTTCACTTTTATAAATAAACTTTGTTTTTATAACTGCTTCTAACACACAATGTATCTAAAAAACACACACACACACACAACATGTCTCTAAGTGTGTGTAAGCGACTGTATGTGCGTGTGTGCATATAAACTATTTACTTGGCTCTCGGCCCCAAAATGTCCCACATTGCTGCACCACGGCCGCCATTTTGTGTCAGATGGGAAACTGCTAATTGAATTACAAGGCATCCGTTTGTGTGTAAGTGAGTGTTTGTGTACATGCGTGCGTGTGCACATGTTGTTTGTGCAGAGCCTCTTTTCCCTAAAGAGAGCTTTTGTTTGACACAAAACTAGACCTTTCACAGAATGTACACAGTATATGCATACACAGATATAGCTTACATAGGCTATAGGCCTACAGTATGTAGACAGATACATGCAGAGAGGCGCTCATTGGACGTGATAATGTGTTAGTTTACTTCTGAGGACATTTAGTTCATTAAATGTAAATTAAATTAAAGCGCTTTTAAAAGATTCTAACCCAACTATGAATAAATATTTAAAGGTCCCATATAGTGTAAAGGTAGATGTCCATGTGTTGTCTGATTATAAAGCAGGTCTAGGTTCTATATTAATACTGCAAAAGTATCAAAGTCCACAGAGAAATTCACACAGCCTGTGTTCAGAAACTGAGACTTCTGGAACTTTGTGATGTCACAACAAAGGAGTCATGCCCCAAACCCCGCCCACCTGTGATTTCCTCTTACATTTATTCCACTAGGTGTGTTGTAGCTATTTACCTTAGGTTAATGGGCAATGTGGTGCAAGGGCTGTTAGAATTGTGTCTTAAACTCAACGGTAGTTACATTAAACTAAAAGAATTTCAATATTTCCAGCAGATTCAATTTTTTTTTTTAAATGTGGTTTCACTTTATGTTATATGTAATAGTACATATTTGTCAAAAAATATTTAACACCATGAAATATCTAATTTAGGCCTAATTTTCACTAATCTGGTGAAACTATTTTGCAACACCTGTGCACACTTGCTACATGAAGTTGGCTTGTCTGTTCAACAATCTGACAAACACATTTAGCTTTAGCGTCCGACCCGTTAGCCGCTGTTGGATGTGTATGCTAGCCCCAAGAATATGTAAGCATTTGCCCTGTTTGCTTTTGTAGGTATGGTGACATTGTTGTTATGCTAGCTGGCTCTCTGTTAGCTTAGCATGCTGCACTGATGGCTTCCTGTTCACCCTGTTAACTGACAGAGCTAGTGAGGCAAGATTTTTAATCATTTATACTCCCCCACAGGCCACTCTAACAAACTGGTGTAGACACGTCCTTGCCAAGTTGGCCAGTTAGCTGTTGATACCCGCCATCTGACCTTTACTTCAATAAAGGATTTGAGTTTTCCTTTCGCGACTGCCTCAGGGCTTCAAAGGTTCCTTGTCAATGAAATGACCTCAGCCTAAAGATGTCTGCTGCCTTTCAGTCCTTGTGAGGACATTTGGCTTCTACAAAGACCTCTCTCTCTTTCACACACATAGATACACACACACACACACACACAATGAATGCCTGCTGCAGATGTGAATGTTCCCTTGTGCATTCCTGAGCCCAAATATTTGGCTGCAGAAACAGGCAGCAGAGAGCGACACTCTTTTTCTCCAAGGCTACGATGAATATCACATGCTGTCTTTCTCTCTCTCTCTCTCTCTCTCTCTCACACACACACACACACACACACACATGGCCTGTACTTGTGACAAAAATGCTTTAAGTTGTTGATAATGTGTTAAATATTTCTCAGTTGTCTTTCTCAGCTTCACCAAAATGTCAAACTCAGCCCTGCTTTCATTCCCCCCCTTTAAGTTTTCCCCCTTTAATATTGTTTTTTTCTGCTCATAAGATTTCACAGCTTTATACAAGAATTGCAAAATGAAACTCAGATCAGATTCACTTCAAGTGAAGATGACAATCCTCCATACTGAAATGTAATGCATCTAACGTGTCAAAGTGATAACTGGATGTACATTATTTTAGAGCTAATTGCTCTGTGATCTTAACATGACAAGCTATCAAAACCATTTTGTTTACCAGTGCTTATCAAGCAGCTCCTGCATCTTGATGAGTTTTTAAGCCTTGAGAGCCAGTTTCAAAGTTTCTGCACAAGGTTCAAGAGGCCTTGAAAGGTTTGAAAGGTTGAATCCCTCAGCAGGAGCCACGCTCATTTGAGTCTTAATACATAATGATACATTTACATTTACAACAACAAAAAAATCTACCTTAGCTAAATGATAACTAAACCAAACATGAGAAATTACATGGAAACCCCTTCGAGAAACATGAGAAGAAGAGCAAGAGGGAAAATAAACAGGCAACAGAGGATAAAAGAAGAAAGGATAAAAGAAAAAAAATGAAATTGTTTAAATAAAAACTGGACATGAAGCAAAAACTAAAGTCCGAAATAGATCTACAGACAGAAGGCAGAAAGAAGAGAGGTGTAAACAGACAAAAAGGGGCAGTTAGTTTAATAAACAAGGCTGTTTTTTTTTAACCTTGTTCTAATGAGAGCAGTGGCTTCAACAAAGCCTGCGATCTGAATATCAGCCTCACAACACACACACACACACACACACACACACACACACACGCACGCACGCACGCACGCACGCACGCACATAAACCACAGACACCCTGACGTGTGGCTGTAATGCATGCTGGTGGTGCGGATTAGCTTCATCTTTAATCATTGTTTTCATTCTGAGCACGCTCTGTGTAAAGTATACCTGAACACAAAGCGCTGAGCGGGCCTTTCTTTCAGCAGCAGGTCGCACTCTGCGCTGGATGAACCGCTCGGCGAGCAGACAGCAGGTTCCACACCGAGTCAGACCCCAGACACTGATCTCAGATTTTACTGTTGAGCTGGTGAACAGGCTGCAGTTCTCCAAAAAAAAAAAAAAAACGGACGACTGATGATGCTGATCTTTAGTTTTTTTTTCTGAACTGGACATGTGAAAATTTAGCCAAGAATGATCCACATGTCCTAAAGGGTTTTTGCTCCTCCAATGTTATCCATGATGTCTTTAAAACTAGCTGTGGACCAATATCCCAGCATGCATTTCACATCAGCCAGTGGCAATTTAAGCCAGACTCATAAAAGTTTTAGTTTATTGGTTCGACGACTCTACAACTGTGTCACCAAATAAACTTTTGAGATATTTTCAGGCAAGAAATTAGATTTATATTTCAATCATGTGGTCATATTGTCAAAATAATATCTACTTGAAAATTTGCTCCATTTTCAGACATGTGACACTAGCTGGGAAAGACTGGCCAGTCAGCATTCTTGTTCGCCCTAAAAACAGTCTGATCTAGTTTATTAATAGTGACACTGATATCTCTGTAGTGTTTTTCTGTCACATTAGCAGTTGGTTCTTTGCTTACATGTTCATAATGATAAGGACGCAATTAATCGTAAGATAAGAATGAATATTTGTACTAAATATTTTTGATATATTTCACTAAAAAACTAAATTGCAAATCTCCTGGTGGCATAAAAGTAAAAATCAGAGGTTCACCAAAGTCAGAGGGCTTCATCTTCTGGGGACCATGAATGTCTGTACAACATTTCATGACAATCCGTCCAACAGTTGTAAAGATCTGGATGAAAGTGGTGGAGCGACTAACAGACCAACTAGCAGTGCTATTCCCGACGATATGTCAAAAAAATCAAATATTAGTTATTATCGGTTATTCTTGTACAATTATGCAGCATCTGAACTTTTTTTGTCTTCATAGTGTGTACCAATCTTACCAAACCTCAACAGAAAATATATTGACCGCATTTCAGTCGGGGTGGTCAAACGTGGACTCTGAGTTGAGATCAGTTTATTAGCACAACAGGTGTACTCACCTGAACCCTGCTAAACTGGTGTGTGTGCACAAACCCGGCCGTCCCAGTTGCAAACGGACTGAGCTGCAACCTCCGACTCTCAGGAGTTCAGAACTCTGTGTTCGAAAAAGACCGTCTGCGAAACAAGTCATTGACGATGTTTGAAATTGCTGAACAGGTGTATTTAGATAATGTCGCCATGAGAAACATCCCATGAGTATTATACAGAGTCAAGGGAGATGTGTGATTGACAACACTGTGTATTGTCAGGATATCCATTAACTTCATGTTTCATTACCTTGACAGACAGACTTTGGCTGAGGTGAAGTGTCCAGTGATAGACTCCTGTATATTAACACTAAGTCGGACTCATCAGAAGTTGAAGAAGAATCTGAGTTTATGGGTCATAATTAGACTCGGATGTTGACATGATATCTATTTATTTAAGGTGGTAATTAACATGCCTGACCTTCAAAGTAACATTTCAAAAGTCTTTTAAAGCAGAAGTGTCTTTAAAATGTCGTTAAGGTAGTATGAGAAAGTTCGCCTTCGTTCAACAAGTAGGTCCCTGTCCTCCACCTCCAACTCTTCCTTTATTCTCCAACTACAGGAAGTTTTTTTTTTTTCTGTTAACCCCCCACTGTAGCACCTCCCTCCAATTTGTTGAATTTCTCAAAATGTTCCGTTTGTTAGGCTGAAAAGAAAATCACAGAAAAATCACCATAAGGGCTGCTTTGCATTTTTAATTAAGAAACTAACATATGAATATATTTGCATATTATTGAGTTGCAGATTAAATCATGCATACATAATTAGCGTGCAGCAGCGCTCGTTCATTCGTTCCCACACACACGCACGCACACGCACACACACACTCGCTTCAGACACTCACAGCGCAGACACACTTACACACCCTCTCCAAACACTTTTGGTACTCTCTCTCTCTCTGTGTGTGTGTGTGTGTGTGTGTGTGTGTCTCCGTCTCTATCTCTCTATCTCTATCTCTCTCCCTTTCTTGCAGTTTGTATTTTGAAGGAAAATTAGCGTCTGATTTTGTACGTCAGAATTGAGGCCATGTCAGGCCATGTTTTTTATCCTGATTACACCAGAGAGAGAGTGAGTCCTGTCTATCTATCTATCTATCTATCTATCTATCTATCTATCTATCTATCTGTCTATTTGTCTGTGGAAGATACAGTCATGAAACTTTACAGGTGTGTAATTGAGATCAAAATGAAGGCGGCGTTTGAAGAGTCCTCATGGGTGTGATTCCACCACAAAGTGATCTCTAGTTAATTACAGATGACTCATTAAAAGTTACATACATTACATAACTTTACTAATTACTCAACAAAAGTACTTAGTTACATTATAAGCTCTGTAACCTCAACAGCCACAATATATCTTCTGTATTTAAGTACACTGTAAAATCTGGGAAGTTTGCTTTAACTTTTAGTCACTGGGACAGTTTTCTAATGAAACCAAAAGCCTGTATGTTTTCATCACACTGCAAATACCTGCATATGAATGGATAGAGGACAGTGTGATACACAGAACATTCTGCCCTATAATGTCAAAGAAAAAGGAAACAACCAGTTATCATTGATTCTGTCTCTTCTGTGATTTTTTGTATTTGCCATGAATAAGTTTGGTTCTTTTGCCATCAGAGTTCCCATCATGCTTTGAGTGATGTAACGTCCTATAGCCAGGTGCGTGCTATGCCTTAGCTGCCATTTTCACCTAATATTGGATGTTTTGGTCAATCTGCAGCATGAATAGTCGGGTTTCATTAGCTACTAGCAGTTTGTGTTCAAACTGTTCCTGTCACGGTTCAGGCTCAGGCTCAGGCTCAGGTTCAGGCTCAGGTTCAGACTCAGACTCAGACTCAGACTCAGACTCAGACTCAGACTCAGACTCAGTTAAAGAGTCAGGCTCAGGTTCAGACTCAGGTTCAGAGTCAGACTCAGGTTCAGACTCAGGTTCAGGTTCAGGCTCAGGTTCAGGCTCAGGTTCAGACTCAGGTTCAGAGTTAGGCTCAGGTTCAGACTCAGGTTCAGGCTCAGGCTCATGCTCAGACTCAGACTCAGTTTTCAGAGTCAGGTTCAGGCTCAGGTTCAGACTCAGGTTCAGACTCAGGTTCAGGCCCATGTTCAGGCTCAGGCTCAGGCTCAGGTTCATTCTGGAACACAACTCAGACATCAGTAATAGTTAAACCAGTTCACCTTTATTAAGGCTCGGCAAGGACAAACAGTAGGCGACGTCAGGGCGTGGGCAGTGGTCAGGGACACACATAAACCAGGCAAAAGGCAAAAATTTTAATTTGTGACAGTTACCATGGATACAGACAACAATCACCTGAAGACTGTTGATACTGATACTGGTGGAAATGTCTAAACTCAATCATGAAAGTCAATTATTCAGTGATTTTCTAAGCAGATTTATTACTTCAATACAACATAATGATTGCCTGTTATGGACATTAGAAATACCTTATAATCGACCTTTCAGCACTAACTTACTCCTCTGTTTCCACTTAAAAGAAGTGCACCTTCACACTATGTGCGTGTGCGTATATATATATATATATGTGTGTGTGTGTGTGTGTGTGTGTGTGTGTCTGTAGCCGTCTGCTGTTGATAAATCTTGTCAATAACTTTATTGTTTGTAAATTCGGACCTGCAACATAAAAAGACTCAAATCAAAGGAGAACAAAGTGCAATCGTGCTGAGTGTGTGTGTGTGTGTGTGTGTGTGTGTGTGTGTGTGTGTGTGTGTGTGTGTGTGTGTGTGTGTGTGTGTGTGTGTGTGTGAGTGTGTGTGAGTGAGTGAGAGAGTTCCCTGGGCATTTAGGCCAGCAGTGCTCCATATGAGAGAGAGAGAAACATTAAGAGTCACTGCAAAAAAAGAAAGAATGAAGAAAAGAAAGAGGACAAACATAAAATGGATAATGGGGTAAAGAAGTAAAGGAAAAAGGAATTAAAAGAGAAAAAGAAAGGAGGCAAAAAGGAAGGAAAGAAAGAAAGCAAGAAGAAAAAAGACAAGGGAAAGAAAAGAGAAAAAGGTGCAGAGAAAACAGGAGGAAAAAAGTGAACTCAGACAACTGCATAAGCAAAAAGAAAGATGTACTGAAAGGACGAGAGACACTGAGAAAAACAAAGAAGCAGAGAGAGAGCGAGAGCGACAACTGGGCGTCATAATATGAAGGAAAATCCTGTCAGTGTGAAATCAGGATGAAATGTGAGATTATAATTCAACCATGAATTAACTGTCATCTCAACCACCAGAGAGAGGGAGGAGGAGGAGGAGAGGAGGAGGAGAACGAATGGAGGAAGAAAAGGGTGACAAAGTAAAAGGGAGGAGGAGGAAAAAGGAGGAAGAGGAGAAAAACTGGAGGGGGTATGGAATTTTAAAAGGGAGTATGAAGGGAGGAAGTGTGAGCTAGGGAGGAAGGAAGGAAGGAAGGAAGGGTTGGGAAGTAGGAAATAGAGATGTAGGGAGGGTGTTGAGGGAGAGGAACAGGAGGATGGGGGAGAGAAAGGGGAAGGAGCTTGAGTGGTAAGAGGAAGAAGAGATGAAGATTAGTAGGATGGGGGGTTGGGGAGGTTGTTGGAAGAGGAACAAGAAGAGAGTGAGGAGAGGGAGAAAGAAAGATAAAACGAAAAGGAAAGAGAAGAGATGAAGAAAGAAAGAGGATAAAGCAGGAGGTGAGGGAGGATAAAGAAGAGCTGTGGCCTTTGACCTCTGACCTCTGTGTTTTGGTCAGGTGTAAAATATTTATAAGTTAAAAGAGTAAACAAAGTTAAGGCGGTTTGAGGCTGGTGGTTTGTTAAATGTCTCTGGTCCACCTTAAATAGTGAGGCGATGTGGCACTCGTGGCTGCAGGTGCTTTGAATAGACTGAACTACCTTAAGGTCAAAGGTCAGTGTGAATGAGTTTTCAAAAAAGAAATGAACACTCAGCTCTCATAGTCTCTCCTTGTCCTCCCTCACCTTCTCACCTACACCCTCCCCTCTACACTTCCCTTTCCTCCACTCTGCTCTCTCCTCCCCAGATTTCCCTTTCCTTTCCTCCCTCCCTTTTTTCTCATCTCCTTCCTTTTTCTATTTTTCTCCCCCCTCTCCCTATTCCTCCCATCTTCCACTCTTCCTCTCTCATCTTCCTTTTTTCTCCTTTCCTCTCCTCCCTTAATTTTTGTCCTCTCCTTCCTCGTTTTCTCCTCTCATCCTAGTCCCTCTTTTGTTTTGTCATCACCTCTCCTCCTCATTAGTCCTGTCCTCCCTCCTTCCTTATCCCCTTCACCTTTTTTCTTTCCTCCTCTCCTCTCTTTTTGGCACTCTTTCTTTCTTCCTCTCCTCTTTCCCCTTTCCTCCCCTCTTCATTCTTCTTCATCTCCTCTGCAGGCTTGTAGACCAAGCAAGCGTCAGACAACATTAAAAATGCTGTCTCTGCTTCTTTGCCTCAACGGGGTCACTCTTTTTTGGGGTCTATATTTTTTTTTCCCCTGCACTCCTTTCCTACTTCCCTCCCTCCCTCCATCTCTCCATCTCTCCCTTCATTTCCCATGCAGTCTGGTTGGGTACAATGCTGGGAGCCAGCCAGCGCTGCAGACAGATGGTCCACTTATTAGATGTGCATCAGCCCTCCCTCCCCTTCCTGCAGCTCGCTTTTTAATCAAATTAAAGCCGAAAGAGGAGAGAGAGCGAGAGAGAGAGAGCGAGAGAGAGAGAGAGAGAGTTTTGGGAGGTCTGCTTGCTTGTTTTGGAGTCTATTATTTGTTTGAATAGGATGAATGATGACGATGTTAATATGAAATTTGGAAGACTGAACCACTGTCTGTCTGACTGTTTTGGTAACTGCCTGTATTCCCCCCCTCCTCCTCCCTCCCTCCCTTCTCTAATTTTCTGTCTCTCTCTTTCGTTCAGTGTGTTTTTAAAGGGCCATTCCGCCAATTTTACCCGTGAATCTCTGTTTACTTGTCATGGTTAGCAGGCTACTACTTGACCTGTGAAAACTGTTGTATAATGTCAACTGTGACTTTGTCAGTTCTGAGAAAAGAACTGATAATGTCAAATTGGGTTCATCATGGTTTAGAGATTGGACTAGGCCTATAATATAAAACTTGTGTCTTTCAGCAATTGTTTGAAGGGCAGAGAGAGTCTATTGAAAGCATTTTTCAGTTGCATGATGGGAAATGTATGATACAGTTTTTTGGACACTGACTCATAGGAACTAAATGTCAGGCCTCTACTGCTTTTCTGTCTGTTGTGAGTGATCCAACTTTGTGGAAGTGTAATACTAAGCTGCAGGTACACCGTTAACCAAAGTTTAAAGTGAGAAGACCTGAAATGTCCGTAATGTGTGTGTCTCAGTGTGTGTGGAGCACAACAATGGCACGTACAGTAGGGGAAATATGAAGCAGAAATTTGATCTGTTCTGTTGATTTTTTACTGGCTTTGGATTTCAGATGCCGGTAAACAAGCCCTCGGGTCAACCAAACTTTCTTGGAAGAGTAGAATCTCTTAAATCTCTTGCTGTAGACAGATCCAAAAATGTTCAAGCTCATTGAAACAACCTGATTTTGAGCAACTAGAAATATCTTCAAGACAGACCTGCTTGGTGTTGTAATGAATCTGGGGAGTCAGTATTTCTGGGTCTGTACACAAACCCCCGTGTCAGTCAGACTTACAATGGAGGCTCTGTGGTATTTTAAAGTTTACTTTTAATTTTCACGACACCATCTGACCAGTTTGAGTCAAATGTTGTGATCGTGTTGCATATAAACAGTTGAGCAGCTCCTCACACAATAGTATTGTTTTAACACAAATATATTTAGATAAAAGGCCAAACAATCGCAGCCAGTTGTGGATTATTTCAGTAAGATTGTGTGTCAGAAAAAGTTCAGGCAAACATGGATTCCAATCAATCAATTTTGAGATATTTATGGTGTCTCTTATCAGCCAGTTTGAGTTTGAACACTTTTCTTAAGTTGATTTTAAATTGATCTTAATATTTGTGTTAAAATCCATCATGAATGATGATGAATTAACACCTGCGCTGTCTTTATGTTTCTGTATCCGATGGAGCCCACAGTCAGTCAGACATTTGGTGTTTTATTATCACTTATACCACCACCATCAGGTGGTTGCTG
>NC_079381.1:6887500-6965000 GCF_021018895.1 Seriola aureovittata
TCTTTTATCTTTCCCATCACCAGGGTATATCTATATATATCTATATATAGATATATATAGATATATATAGATATATATATCTATATATATATAGATATACCACATTAAAAGCCCATTGGGGTATATCTATATATAGATATATCTATATATAGATATACCACAGATATAGATATACCACATTAAAAGTCCATTTCATTCGGTCAAGTCATCCCAATAATGCTCCAATTCAATGAACGGCTATAATTGGTTTATCATGTGTAGTGTGTCATAGTAAAAGACAGCTGAATCTGCATCTAGGACGCTTCTTTTGCCCAGTTCGGCGCTGGGCACTTCTCATTACCGTATTTCACGTCTCCTTGGGTGAGACGGAAATCATTCCCATTCCGGATTGAGGAGCGAGGATGCAAGGATGCAAGAGACCATCTGTCGCTGAAGGCTTTTATCAGCCTGAATCCCCTCCCCCCTTGTTAGGGATTTGTTTGCAGCTGATCGGACGACATCATCACAGTTTTACACTGCGACAAATAACAGACTCAATCCAGGCGTAAGTTTAGATTTTATTTGTGTTCTGATTCATCAGTTAGTTAAAATGCCTGGATCCGTGTTTAGACTGTCCTCATGTAAACAAAACGACCCCACAGCTTATTACGACCCATCGTTACATTATATTGTGAGGCTTGACCTACAGCCCTAGACCTCCACACAGCAGCTACACCTCCAGCAGGTGTAGTAAAACAGACAGTCATGTGACGTAGTGTAACGAGCAGGAAAGCCTGTGTTAGGAGAAGGTTGGACTGGATTTCAAACAGGAAATACACAAGGGTCTGACAACAATCATCAATGTTGTTTCTTTTATCCGTGACTGTGACCGTTCCACAACCTTCACTGCATGTTTTGCACCTAAACCTAACCAAACTCTGACATAAGCTTCACCACGTTTATTATTGTAACCATGACGACAAAGGTCCATTATGCCCAATGTCTACAGGGTCCTCCATAACACTTTGGACGCCATCATTGTTTCCAATCTGGAGTCCAGGCCTCCTGCCTCTAGCCCCTCTTGCCCTGATCACCTTTGCACGTTATGCAGGTTGTGAAAGACTGACAGCTGTGATTCGTCAGGTTTCAGTCTGTCGTCTGATGTGTGTCTCAGCCACATCACAGCAGCATCATTATCGTCCAATCTGACTGTAACCATCTCAAAAGACGGTAATTTCATTTGCTGATCAGAATCTTACCAAGTATTCAAAGCCAGCTTTTGTTTGCTCGACAGTTTTCAATATTGGGCTCCAAGGAAACAGTTGGATCAGAGCTGTTTCTAGGATTACTGTTCTTTCTTTTCCGTCTGTGAACTGTTATTGAAACCAGAGCTTAAACACAAGGTAGGTCTCAGGATATTAAAAGTGTATGATACAAGTCAAAACACAATGTATAAAAAAAAAAAAAAAAAACCTGGGCCATGTTATGAATGGGTTCTGGTGTTGGATTTATAATTTACCGGTGAGCGTCCACCAAATCCACAACGTTTCAGAAGCTGTTGATTCTATCAAATCATCAAAAGTTTCTCTAATTCAGTGTCAGTGAATTTGCTTATAAAGAGGTGCATTAAATGAATATCAAAAGGCGCCTGTGTATTGTGTCTCACTGAAGATCCAGACAGGGCCTCAACATCAAAGCATAATCACCCGTCACCTGTCCACATGTTGGACAGATACCTCCACTCTGACAGAGCCGCTGTCATTTACATAGCACTGCAGAGAGACACAATCAAAAGGCAGAGACATCAAAAAGCTGCCAAGGTTTTTGTTTTTTTTTTCTCATCATTTCATTTCTGCCTCTCCAACCTCTCTATCACCCCCCTCCCCATCCTCCCTTCAACTCCTAATCATCAACCAAGCGGATTAGCATGTCACTGCTGGGTATCCCATTCTCATTCAGAGGGGCCCCAGATATTCTCTCTCTCTCTCTCTCTCTCTCTCTCTCTCTCTCTCTCTCTATTCCTCTCCAGTTCTGGGGAATCTGCCATTTCATCAGAGTGTGCAGGAGACACCAGTCGGCTAACTTCATTGTACACGTGGGGTCAGGGGCAGGTCAGCTCCCAGGATCCTCCAGAAAGGAGAGGTCCTGGCCTGGCGTTGCCCTGCAGTCTGCACAACCTCACCCTACTCCTGGCCTGTCCTCATCTTGGACCCCCACCCACTATAACCACCACCACCACCACCACCACCACCACTCTGCCCTCACAGGACCAGAGACGCTCTGGAGGTCAGCAGCCTATTTGCGAAGACACTTGGCTCTCCACAGGGGGTGAGATATCCTTTACAAGAGCCGCTGTCATCTGTGCAGTGACTAATGAAGCCAGCTCGGTGACAAGTACTGATGAGCTGCCCCAGGCAGGTTTGGGGTCCATTGCTCCACCACTAATGACACCAACTGTGGCTCTGACTCTCCGACTCCTGCCTTGACAAGTTTCTAATGCGGGTCTCATCACTTGTAGGTTCTCAGGCCACAAACACGTCAGCTTTTGTTTATTAATAAAGCTCAGTTTCATCACCAGCAGCAACTAGCTGCTGGCTCTTTAAAAACACTGGGTTCCCATGGTCTGATGCCTCATTGGCATCTGCACAAAGGAGGGTGATGAATGGGCCCAAAAGGCCTGATAAAACATTAACATGGACAGTTGGTCTGATGGGAGGAGCAGCGCGGATTAAAAGATGACTCAGTTTTTTTGCGAGGCAAATTTCATCCTCATGAATTCTCAGTGCGGAGGGAAAAAAAAAAAGTCTTCAGAGTGAAAAACAGAGCTTTGAAAAACAACAAGACATTAATGAAAAACAGCAGGCTGTTGTGTTGGTGTCTCATTATTTAGTGTGTTTGTGCTGTATAACTCATGCGTGCAAAAAAAAATAATAAAAAAGACAACCTGTGGCATCAGTGTTTGGTTTGCAGAGATGCAAAGCTGCTGGACACAGAGCAGTGCTCTTCCACCTCTGGCATCACATCAACTGGGGCAGAAACATTCATTATTCACAAGCTCTGTGCATGAATTATGTAATGTGATAGGTCGTTCCCAACGCTTGAGATGCAGCAGTTTTAATAGAAAGCAAATAAGGACTGCCAGAGGACAAAGTAGTCCAGAGTGGAGCAACTCCACCAGCTGAAAATAAATTTACTATGTGTGGAGTGAGTTTCATGCTTTTCTGTCATTTCTTTCTCCATCAACTTTTACTTTTTTTTGTTTTTTTAACCAGATAGCATGCATTTTATATCAGATAGAATCTTGCATTTTTGATCAAAAGAGAAAATGTGTTAATGTCATATTCTCCTTTACTTGTAATTCCTGTTGTCTTCTGCATCCCTTGCATAGCATCCTTTACATGACTACCATTATTATTTACATTATGGTTGTTGCACAATTAAATTTTTTGTTAATTTTCTTAGATTAAGGGGCAAAGGAAATTTACAGATTTGGTCTGACGTCACATTAGTGAAAAGTTTAGCTCCAAATTTAATTAATTTTTTATTAAATTACAATATGAGGGGGCGTCGTGTGGCGTAGTGGTCTAAGCAGGACGCCCCATGTGTAGAGGCGACAGTCCTCGCTGCAGTCGGCCCCGGTTCGAGTCCTGCATCGAACGGCCTTTGCTGCATGTCATTCCCCCTCTCTCTGCCTCCCCATTTCCTGTCTCTCTCTACTATCCTGTCCAATAAAGGCCCAAAAAAATACACTTTAAAAAAAAAAAATTACAATGAGAAGATTATATACTTTTTCAAAGGATATTGAGTGACATTAATCCCTGTCTGCTACACTATAAAAATACTGAACCCTCAGAGAACTTACTGATGAACTTTAATAGCAACTTGATATATAACTTTTTTTTTTTTTTTTTTGAAATGCTGTAATATACGAAAGAGTTCAAGTGAGTCTCAGGGACACATTTCACATTTCAGTCGGTTACATCTAGCACACTCTGTCTCTGTTATTTTTTATCAAGTTGTTCTTCAAGAGCAAAACGTGTGTAGAGTGAAATAAAATGCAGACACGGCTCAGTTACAGACTTATGTAACCTTACGTAACACAAACGAGGAAGACAGGCTTTGGTCTGTACTCACAGCTGGCATGCTACCAAATGACACTGATGAATTTACATGTAAAAATAATGCAATCAAATGAGTGTAAAAGCACCAAAACTGTCAAAATGTAACTGTATTCCTCTGGTTACCGGCTGCACCCTTGTAGAAAGATCAGGCCGTTATGTTTTTGTTGAGCTTGTTACTACTCGAGTCAATTTTATGTGCACGAGGCACATAAATATCTTAAATCTTGAGCAGTCATTTTAGGACAGCAGGAAAAAAAAAAAAAAAAGAAAACAGGGGGGTATCCATTACACACAACTGCGTCATGACCTTAGAATGATTTCAACACAAAGTTGAATAGTTATCTGCAGACTCACTCTCTAGCAAGGTGATATAAATGACAAATGGTCTGTCAGAGGCTCTCAGAGAACCGGTCATAATTGAACCATCTGCACAGACTTTGCTGTAAATATTTCAGCAGTTATGGACTAACCGTTCCATCTGTGCATCCCTCCCTTAGTTCTCTTTCCTCTTACTGTTTTCTCTTCTCATAATGTGATTTATCAGGGGTGGGATTTCGGTCTTTAGTGATTTCTTTTTCTTTTTTCTTTTTTTTCTAGTCATGTCTTTAGTGTTGGGGGTTTTATTCTTTAATGTGCCTATTTCTAAATATATCTAGTTTTCTAAAGAGAGGCCACTCTCTCGTTCCCTCCCTCCCAACCTGAAGCACTTATAGCTCCATGGCAAGGATGAGAGAGAATATTTAATTTAAAAAGATGAAGAAAAAAAAAAAAAGTGTCAAACCCTGCGCTGTGCATGCAGGCGGAGAGGCCACAGCTCGCTGCTGTTTCTCTCATGCTGTGAGCACATGGGAGGGAGCCGGATTTATTCTTTTATTTTGTTTAAGTTTGTCTGGAAACAATGAAATTAGTCAGAGACTGTGGAGATATTCTGAGGGGCTGGGGTCGTTTAGTTCTGTGGACTTTTTTTTTTTTGCTGTACTAACAACAGTATTTGTTTGCATAATTTATTTCCATTTTCCTTGTTTGTCTCATTGCATACTAGAACTTAATCAGCCACAAAGAGGATCGTGCACATGCAGCGTGAAAGTGCTGCAAAAATGCATATATAGTATTAGATTTCAGGATTATTTACAGCAACCTTTACATGCAATATACTGTTTATTGGTTGGAATTATTCTCTATAAGCATTTTCTATAAATGGATGATGACTCAAACCTTTAGAAGAATGCGGCAGCTTTTACAGCCCCACCCCCACCCATTTCCTCCAACACACATGCACATCCATATTTGTTCCCAGCTACATGGTTCAGTTTTGAAATGATCTGGTTATCTTCCATCAGATATTAAACCTGACACCTGTTTTCACCCATCATTTCAAAAGACTCCTCCACCACAAAACACAATGCGCAGCAATGAGAAAGCTGCAGTTTTTACATCACTCTCTCTTTATTCTTACGTCTTGAAAGAATGGTGGGAAATGGAAAAAAAAAAGAAAAAAAAAAGAAGAAGCTTAGCCATAATACACAGGAACAATAACGTATGCACAAGGACTTGGACAAAAAACTAATCATGTTTTCCACAGTGGGATGGAGAGCAGAACTGCATGACAGAATTTTAACCCGTTTTCTTTCTCTCCACTTTCCAAGGACTGCGCTTCAAGCGTGGGGGTGAACACAAGAAAGAACCCTATGGGATTGCTCTATTTAAATTCCTATACAGTTTGACTCGGGCCTTTGTCTGCCGCTCCTCAGTGTCTGCTCATTGTTCACATGTAACATCCTATAGACCGAGTTTGTGTGAGAAAGAGCAGCCGTGTAGAAACAACCCTTTGCGTCCATTTTTTTTTTTTTCTACGAACTGACACAAGCAAAAATCACACATCGAACATATGGAAAATTCCTCTAAAGTGTGACAGAAAACATATAAATGGGCCGGTAAACCTGCACCAATGAATGGGGCACAGACAAGGTAGTGTGTGCAGAGGCGGAGGCCTCATGAAGCAGCGCTGTGTCTCAGTCTTGTAAAAATTGCTCGTACAGGAGGCTGCAGGAGTCTTTAAAGCTGCTTGTCATATACACTAAAGTCTACATAAGGGAAGGGGGGGAAGGGGGGCAAGGTAGGGAGCTTCCTTCCCACCCTCCCATACGTCTGTTCGTGGAAATCGATCATTTTTGAAGGACAGAGAAAAGGAAGAGAATAACAGGTGAGAAGAGCTGGTGTTGTGTTTCTCAACTGAGTTTTCAAGAAAACACGAGGCTAAAAACAAGCAGGAAAAGGTCTGTTTCACACAGGTTTCCTGCTTATATCTTAAGATTCAGACAAAAAGAAATACATTTACATAATTAAGTGCACACAGTTTTGATAGTCAATTCATCATTTAAGTTATTTCTCAAGTAATGATGCCAAACTTTGCATCTCAAATGTGACATATTGCTGCTTTTCTTTGTTTTATATGATTGTAAATTCGGCCTGTTAGTTGAAAGATCTGATTTTATTTTACCTACTAATCCACTGACAAATTATAGATAATGAAAATAGCTGCAGTCCTACATTAAATGTGAAATTCATCCTGTAATATATATCAGAGGGCGGGTCATTAGAGCTGAGCTCCATCCTCCATGTCCATTCTCCCACCTCTATCATCTAACTGATGAGTTTATATTGTGTGGTGACCATAACTCCGTCCGTCTCACTATCGTCCCGGTCCCATCACAGTGGGAAGTATGACGACAAGACTCGTCGGCGGCTTTGTGCATAATTACAGGCAAGATGGATGGCTCGGTCCTGTCCGCGCCCAACTGCTCCCGTCCATTTTTCTTTCTGATGAACGAGGAGAGGGACTGCACCCTGTCATCTGCTGTCGCGTTGCTACCGGCGGCCACAGTAAATCTCTCGCTCAAAGTCACCCTTGCATCGAGATGGGGGGGGGGGGGGGGGTGTTATGTGTTGAACTGGACTGGTTCTCTTCTCAAATGTATGCACATCAGCACATGACCTACACTGCTGCAGACTCTACCACCTGGGAATTGTGTACATTGGATTTTGTTTTGTGCATCATATGTCTGTGTCCTAATTAGGGACTACAAACAAAAAAAACCCCAAAAAAAACAGGCAGACAAAAATTTGTATGACTCATTTATGAAGCTTCTCAGACTCAAATTCTTTGAGAATGAATGTTGCCGTTTGGGTTGTAAATTAAATTTTTTGGCTCCATCTTGCATATCTTTTTTTTTTCCAGTAACTGCATTTCTTCCTCTGTTTCCTATTTAGCTAAAATTGCGACACAGACGTGATTCACAAAGTGTACACAGTTTCAAATCAAGTGACAAAATCAGTCACAAGAAGTTTAAATCCAATCACTTTCTGAAAAGCTGCTTGATGTTATTTTTTACTTCTGTCTTCAAAGGGAATTTTTGAGGACATATTTTTGACCTAGAACACTGAGTACACAGAAATGCTTGGTTTAAGATTAAATGAGAAAAACTGCAACTCATGAAAAAAAAAAAAAAAAAAAGGTTGTTTCTTCTTGAAAGAAGAAAGGATTTAGCGTTTTATATTTCAATATCATGTTCGGGAACGACAGTAAATTAACCAACAAGAAAAGTTACTTCCACAGGTGTCAACAGTTTAAACACAAAAAGTCCAAATAGAGTCTTTTCATGATTTTCATATTTTATGATTACCTACCTGATTAAGAGTGCATGTTTGTCCTAACAATTCATCTGACGGGAATAGGTTAGTAAAGCTTGTCTGCTTTCACAAATCATTGGAGGAGGTGCGCTGACCTCCTTAAAAGTCGGTAAATACAGATTCTGCTTTACTCTAGAAGTGTGTTTACACTTAATGCAGCCGCACAGAAGGTGAAAGGTGTGAAGTGAGAGCAGAGACACATTCACGCGAGATGCTGAGTGAAACATTTAGAAGCAGAGTAGAGACTTCTGGCACAACTTCACCTACCTCCAAGGTGCATGGTGAAAGGAAAGTCTAAAGAGGTCAAAACTCTGGCAACACTTCCAGTATATAGAGGTACTTTATTAATAGACTGATGGATTTCAGCTTGTGGCCTTCATTGGGGTCATCTAATCTAAAAAATAAAGCTCTGACTGAAAGAGAGGCTGAATGACTTGTAAAAACACTAAGTGTTCAAATTCATCCAAAAAAAAAAAAAAACAGTGAGACAAAAAGTCTGATCATTGCTTGAGAATATTGAGTCTGTTACACCGTGTTGCCTAAACTACTTAGCTTCATTAAAAGGGGCTACTTGTACGTTTTCTCTGCCGCCGAATGTGGTTTCTTGCCGGGAGCAGGTGGTGGTGATTGTCGCTTCACAAGAGCTTCAGCCATTGTTGCGTTTATGGGACAAGATGCTATAATACACAGTCTGAGCAGTGCTACAGGCTACAGTGACTCGCTATCGGAAAGCGATGGGACGGGAGGGCGCTAGCGGATAAGCGTGCTAACTTCAGTAGAAGAAAAGAAGTGATAGAGGCAAGCGTTGACATTGAAGGGATGAAGTTTGATACTGAACTCGAAACGTTTCTTCTAGACTGGTAAGTAAACAGCTGTTAATGCTAACATTGGCTATGTAGCAACAGCAAAACTTATAAAACAGCTCCTTTAATACTGAGCTAGTGAGAGAACAAAATAACCACACCAATTTATTTCTTGTCAATGTGGAGCATTGATTGTGGAATTGTTAGCAGAACACTGTCCACTCCATGGGCACTACTTTATTTGCTCCATGTGGATGTATTGCCCCACACAGTCTTCAGACACTCAAATAAAACAATGGGCAATAAGTATAGTGCACTATACAGTAAGTAAGTGGGAGTGATTTTGAGTCTGTAGGAACTGAGTGATGGAGGAAAAAGAGAAAACCCAGCCTGACCCACATCCAGAGCGGGGTCCCCTCACACAGATCCCTTTGAAGGCTTTTTCTCTCTTCGCACTGTCCCGTTCAATCCGGGATTTATGCCTTTGCCTCCTAACTCCCCTTTGATAGCTGTTTGTTCTGTGTTGCTTTGACTAAGGAAAAAGCTGTGTATGAAGGAGACAGGACATTAAAGTCTGGAAACGTTTCATATACTACTCTGTGTATCTCTGACTGTGACCCGGCGGTGCCTCAGACGCCGCATGGATGTTTTTGTTGTGGAAATCGCGGAGTGAAAAGGTGGGACTCAGGGTTAGCACGATGGGCTGTGTTTGTGTTTTGTTTTTGCTTTGTGTTTCTGTCGCTTTGGGTTGTTCCTTTCCTCCTGTTCACTCCCCATCCTGGATCGTGCAAACTCAGAAAGCCTCCTCACTCACCTCTTTCTCCCCCCCTCTCTTTTTTCTTTTTCTTTCTCCTCATTCACTCCTCCCTTGCTTCACTTCTCAGGAAATAACCTTCTATTGCCTTTTCCAGTCCCAGAGGACTGAGAGATAAAATCCCTCCTCGGTCTAGGGGGTTCTGTGAAGATAGCGTAACAGTCTTTTCTCACAGTCACAGCTCCAGGCTCTGTGAGGAAGCCTCTGCCCATCCTCCCTCCCCTTCCTCCCCTTCCCCTCCTCCCTCACTCCCTTCCTCTTTCTAACTTTCTCTTTGCCAGATCGGAGCAGTTCTCAACAAGGTTTGATAGTTCTGAGGAGGCAGCGGAGCAGAAGAAGTGGGACTGGCAGCTACCAGCTGGCAAAATTCCCCTCACGTTTTCATGTTTGCCATCCTGGCTGGTGCCACTGACTACTGTATACTGGCTATCATTTCCACCAACATGCCAAAGCTTTTTACAACAGTTCCCACAGAGGAAAGGAATCTGGATTTATGCTGTCACTGTACACAGAAGCTCCCATATTGTATAAAGTGAGATTTCTATGTCTTTGTTGATCATAAAGCAGTTCTAGCTTAAAATGAGCCGTCAGGACTACTGCAACTTTGTGATGTCACAACAAAGCAGTCACCGCCCTCAGCAATGCCCAGAGCCCAGCCTGCCTCGACTCTCCATCCAGCCTTGTGGGATCTTGTTTCTCTAACCGTTTACCCGAAATCTGCAATATTTTTATTCAATCACTCACTAAACACTCAGCCAATCAGAAGAGAGCCTCAGAGGCTCTCTTCTAACTTTTCATCCACTCTATGAGCTCATAATTTTTATATCTTTTAATCCAATATATAAAATAATAGTATATGAATAAAATCTATATCCTATAAGATTCACCTGTACTTTGTGGTAATTAGCAAATGTTAGCATGCTAAGATAAGGCAAATGCAATTAAGATTATTTGTTGACATTGGTGTGTCATCATGTTAGCATTAAGCATCTCTCTTCCCAACTACTGCCTCAGAGAGCTGCTAATGTGACCGCAGACTAAGAAAAAACTCTTTTTAAACATACAGTTTGGTTTAAAGGAGGATTCTTTGTCCTCTGTCCAAGATTTGTTACTGTATGTTTCCTTCTGCAAGAAGACACCATTCCCTATGATTTACATTAAACTAAGTGACAGTAAGACCAACTTAGAAAATATTGTGGTAATCAAAATCCCTCTAAATAAGTTTAGAAAAAACACATATTGAATAGTTAAACGGTTCTCCATATGTGCAATACAGTATTATCTCCTGTCTGTTTGCTTTGGTTCTACAAATACAATTTGTACTGTAAGCACCTGCAGATGTCAACAGAGATATGAAGTAACGGCGATGCCTATCAGCACTGAAGCAGTTTCTAGAGAGAAGCAGTGGATACGACCAGGTGGGACTTGGTGTGTGTACGTGTGTGTTTGTACTGTATGTGAGCTTCAGTAGCTCTGTGGCTTGAAGTGGATAGGCCACGGTGTTTGTTTAGCCTTATCAGGGGTTGTCATCCACACTGGTCGGTGTAGAGTGGATTTCAAAAAGGAAACTCCATTTATTACCTTCATGTGAAGCTCACTTCCCCCCCAGAAATGAGCCTCACGCTATAAAAACAACCATTCATACGCAGTGTTATTTGAGCAGATTTTAAGCCTGCTCTGGTTATGTAATTGTGACTTATCTCAAACTTGCGTTCTAACATCTACAACCCAGGATAAGCCAGAGGACAGAATGAAAAACAGCTGTATTTTTAAGTTTTTATATATAAATGGATAAAGATCCATGCATGAATCTTTATTCATCTTTAAAACATGGATGTTTGAGAACATACTATCTTTCTCTTTATATTTTAAATTTCACTGTATGGAATGATTAAGAGGCAGTGACCCGTTTGTTTGACCTCAATTAATTTTCTTTGCTATTTTAAAGACTAAAAGTCATTCTGACACATGGCACTGTTGTCTCACACAATAATCAGTGAACCTTTCTGAGAAGTTAAATGCCCTCTTTGGGTTGGGATTAAAGATCACCACCTCTTGAGGGTGAAAGAAAGATAACAGCAAAGTTGACACGTGACTTTGCCGTCAAGAATTCACGACAAAAAAAGTATCTTTTGTCTCGTTCAAAGAAAACCTCCTGCAGAACCTGAAGTATGTTCATTCAGAACATGAATGGGCTCCATTGCTCGTTCAACACTGTATGTGCTATTTGATTTAGGTTAGAAGTTAAAACCTTGAATGATGGTACAAAAATATACTTCCTGCACTGGCATCAAATGTTCCTATTAAAATGAAAGGAACATTCATACATTGTCTGAGACAATAACCTTGGTGATGTCACCAGGTTAATTTCAGATTGGGTTTGAGACTTAAACCTCTTACTGTGACATCGGCATTTACCAGGGAGAGTGTGTCCAACGCAAACTGCTATCGAGTTGCATTATGGGAGTTGTTCGTTGTTTGATTTAGTTTTTAATCTACCCTCTGCTCAGCATGGACACAGAGCCCATAATTTTACTTGGAACAAGATAAGATACCCTTTTGAAATTTAATCAAAATATGAATGTTGATTCTTTGGTTCTGTATCATCTGGTCATTGAGGTGGTTCCTCAGCTAACCATTCTTAGATTATGGGTCTCTTATTACTGAACTGTCCGGTATTATTAGTGTATGCGCCCAACAAACTAAACCAAGCTATTTACTTTTTCTGTTTGAATCGTTCAACATCTTTTCAAATATGTTTTATATTAAGACATTTTAAAACCACATGTTCATTTCATGACTTTTCATGGCTTAGGGTTAGTTTTTTTTGTTGCTACAATTCCAAGTCAAGCGTCCCGGCTGCACTGCCGCACAGAACCCTCATAAACTGTAACAACAGCAACAACACCCCCCACAACTTTGGACAGTAGTTGCACTGATTCACGTCTCCTACTCACTTGCACTTACAACAATGTGCGTTGTGTGTGAAAACGCAGGACATGCGCTAACTGGAGATGAGTGGGTGTCTTGGACAACAGGCTTCAGTGTTCAGTGTTCTCATGGTTGATTTATGATGTTTTTGTATGATTCCTAAACCTGTGGTGCAGTCACATCAGCGCTGGTGTGGTCCCACTCATTTCATCTGACAATACGCGGACGCAGGCCAAGCATGCCTTGGCTAACTGCCTGAGGGAAAATCTGCGAGAAGGATGGTAATTGCACTTGCATTGTTTACTGTATACCCCTACACTTCAGGGGTGGAGTTCCAGAGTTTGTTTTCCTTTTTTTGTTTTTGTTTTGGAGTATAAATATTAAATGATTATCTAAAAATTAAAGGGCACAAATTTGGGCTTGAGGCATAGAACTCGACAAAATGCAAATACAGGATGAACAGATTCCTCGGGGTAGGTGACATGAAAGTATTTATTTTCAAAATTCAAAAGAGAATTTAAAAAAAAAAATCTATTGTGCGTGAGCCGATTGTTTGCCTACAAAAGTTCAATAAAGGGGAAAGTTTTCTTCCGTCACCAGCGCAAACCTTAACCCATTTGGATACACCTGCAGTCCTTGACTGATTCTGCTCCCTGTGACATTGTAGATATGTGCTCCGTCTGCAGCGGTCCTCCTCTGTGAGGTCAAAATAATGGGTTCAGTGTGTCAAGCTCATGCAGGCTAGACTATACAAGACAATCACAGAGGAGAGGTCATGTTTCCAGATGAACTCTCATGTTGATGTTAAAAATAAAAAAAAGGCAATATTGGCTCTTCCTCTACTGTCATTTGAATTAAGTAGCATAAAGTCAAATCAGTGCACATATTACTATTACTAACCATACTAGTATTAATGATATTCTAATGCTATTGTTGAGTGTAATATTATATTTAATATAACATCAAAGAGACTTCTTAAAAGGAGATGCATTTTTCATATACGTAATTAGAAATGCACATGTTCAAATAAGTGAGAAAAAAAAAGACTAAAGACTGAAGCCTGGTTTATACTTCTGCATACAATTGACACATATCCTCAGATCCTCACATAAGTGGCCTACGCCATTGTGAGCAGTTATGCTACTTCAAACAGTGGCAACTGAAACTGAGAGGAGTTGGAGTTAATAAATGATAAACAAAAGTTACTTTTACTGTAAACTACCGAAATTACTGCAACGCAGAAAAGAGAGGAGACATCGGAGGTGATGGTGTGAATGACCACTGAACTGACTGAGGCAGAAGGGTGAGTTTTCTGTGCTTGTCACTGAGCAACATGGACAAGACATGTTACCAAGCGGACCGATCACAGTTGTTGCGATCTGCGTTGCCGCAACATGTAGTTACATGTACAGGGATATGCACATCAGGCTACGCCGTACCTACGCCGTACCTACGCCGTACCTACGCCTTCAATTCACACAGAAGTATAAACCTGGAACTGTACTTAGACTTAGATATTTGATGAAATAAATGGAAACTCTGACAATCTGATTGCACTGGGGACCATGAAAGTCATCATGATTCATCCTCTGGCAACAATGAATGTTTGTAGTAAATAAAAAAGCAATCTGTTGAATGCTTGTTGAGATATTTCAGTCTGGACCAAAGCAGTGGACCGACCGTCATCACTAAAGCCACTGGCATGACTTAAAAATGTCATCACGCTGTTGGTTGGAAAATCAAGGCGACAAACAGAAAATTGAACCTTTTGTTTGCAGGATACACACAATGTAACTACTCTTACTTTGAAACAAGATACAACATCAAAAATGAGTTGTGGTTTCACTGCAGTTTCCACTTCTGCACTATAGGCAGATGGCAATCACTAAGTAATATTCATGATATCCGGTGCTGCAATAATAAAGTAATATTACCATCCATTAGGGAGTTTCTTCACCATCACTTTTTTTTTTTTTTTTTTAAGGAGTTTGGTCTTTCAGTTTAAGAGCATTACTTCTTCATTTCACGTTCAGATTTTGTAATGCTTTCCCTCAAAACCCTACCCTCTCTCCCTCTCTCTGCCTCTCTCTCCCTCTCTCACAGTCCCTGCTCGAGTGCACTTTTGCTCTGCTCCTGCTCAAAACTGTTTGTCTGCACTCAGATACACTGTTGCTGCACAAATGTCCTTGCGCTTCAGTTTGAGTGCTTCTCCTCGTACTCAGGCTGCTTCTGTGCCCTCGCAAAACTTCTGCTCACTCTGAGGTTTTTTTTTTTTGGTTTTTTTTTTTTTGGTTTTTTGCAAAATCACCCTGCCAAAATTCCCCAACCAACAGAAAAACAGGTATGACGTTGTCCTTGCCTCATCGCGGACGCGTTCGCTTTTACTTCTTTACGGGCGGATTCATCCACTCCCGCCCTCCAGGGCCTTATTATATGTACTTCACTTGCTTTTTTATAGGTCCTTCGGAGTTAATGCATACACTACTGTCCATATTATTTAGTATAGTAGCCCCACATAGACATATATTATTCTCAATTTAAAACTGGACTCAAAATTAGTTTGACCCGTTTAGTTCATGTGTTACATAAAGACTTTTTCAACTTTTCTTAAACCATTGAACCTTGTGTGGCTGATTGGACAACGATGCGACATGTAGAAATTTCTGACCCACACAAATTTGCCAGAAATTTCAGTTTGTCTTCAGACTAAAGCGAAAAACTATTGTCCCCTACACACTGCAGAAACCCTGACTCACAGTGTTTCCTTGTGCATTACAGTGTATATCCACAGAATCAAAGTGGGGATTGAACCACATTTTGTGGGTGTTGCTTTTCTATTTGACCTCCTCACCCTGTACCCCCAACCACCCACACACCCATCCCCTTACAATCCCCCGCCTTCCCTTTTTTTCTCTCTCTCTCTCTCTGTCTCTCTCTCCCTCCCAGGACTCCACCGAGTCAAGCAGAACAAAACAAACAGCCAAACATACACCGTGACCACAGCTTAGAGTGTCAACCTTTCACTGCTCCATTCACAGAAAACCACCAGCGCTGCCTCCACACTACCAACATCAACCAACACACATATGCGCACACACACACACGCGCACAATCAACCACAGGCGCACATTTGTAAATCTATTTTAAGATCGTGACAATCATCTCACTGCAGCTCCATAAACGTTGAAGAGAAGAATGAGCGTATAATTGGAGATAATAGTAGATAGCAGATGATTAGCGGGTTTGTTTATGTAAAGAAAGATAAACTCACCCTGAAGAGTGGTGTCACCTGAGGTAACATCCTTCAGTGCTGCGTCTATGAGGCACAATGATTTGTTTATGGTTAAATAGCCATTTGTTTAGTGGAGACTGACCCTTCTCTTGACCCCTCACTCTCTATTACGCTCCCATCCCTATTATCCATGTGTGTGTGTGTGTGTGTGTGTGTGTGTGTGTGTGTGTGTGTGCGTGTGTGCGTGTGCGTGTGTGCGTGCGTACTGCTACATAGTCATAAGCTTGTCATCTCAGTGTCCTTATGGCCTGAAATCACACGGCAAAATGTTACTATTAATAAGACTGTTTGTAAAGCATGTTTTACTTCCTCTGTTCAGACTGTTTGTTTTTTTTTTTTGGCATAATCAGTTGCTTTACACTGTAAATGAGGCAGTGGTTAAACAGCAGTGTCAGCCTCTCGTGGCACCCCGCATGCAGGATGTTGAAAGTGTAAAACAACAAGCTGGCAGAGGAAACATGAGTAAATAGAGCGCGCGACTGTTGCACAACAGCACACAGTCATACAGAGTGCTGGAGACAGCGGTTTCGCTTCAGCTCTTCACCCTCTTTTCTTTTTTTTTTGTTGAAAATCCACCAAGACTGGGCCAAAAAGATTTCCCTGTGCTCGGAGGTGAATTTTTTTTTTTTTTTTTTTAACCACTCTGTCAATACCACTTCAATACTTCAGTGTGGAGTTGAAGGAAAGCTGCCTGTACTTCGGTTCCTGCTGGTCACACAAAACTAGACACAGGTTGCCAATTTTGATCCTATTTTTACTCACGCTGAACATTTTGTTTTTCTGTGGCAGAAGTCACACTTTCCATAGCACTATTTCCGTCTGTGGGTTAAAGTGCAGTGCAGACAAAAGAAAGAAACCACTCAGCTGGCTAACTTCCTGTTTTCTCACAAGGTGCCTGCCACTTTAGGGTAGAGTAAGGTATACAATCTGTATATAGCACGCTGGTATTACACGGGTGATTGAACAAAATGCACCCACGGGAGCTTTTTAAGCTTTTATGTGTGTTTTTGCACATTGGTGAAAATTTATTTTGTAGCCTGACAGAAAACAATATTTTTTTCCAGGCAGGTTTGGAAGTAAAATTGAAAGCACGTACGGATAAAGTAAAATGCCCCTTTTTTCCAGGAATGCTGGGAAGCAGCAGTGCAAACATGTACTCTCATCCTCCCAATTTTGCCTCAATCACTCTCTTAATAGCTCTTTTCTTCTATTTATTACCCCCCCCCCCCCTCTATTACACTACTGATGAAATGATTAAATCACAGAGGAAATGTGAAAGCTTGTGGGTTTAGTTCAGGTCGTGTTGTAGTCTGATGAAACAAGGTCTGATGCAGTAGATTTACGCATCGTCTCAGACTTTCTGATGATGCCCTGCAAACCCATCCAACAGACGTACACGCCCCCCCACACACTCTCTTTTTATTAATTGTCATGTCTTCCCTCTTATCTGCTTCTCTAGCTCAAAGATCCCTTTTTCTCCTCTGCGGCACAATACCTGAAAATGACTAGTTTCTGCTATTTCAGGAAATGATTCCACTCCTGTTCCACGAAAATGTTCAACACTGCTAATTACTCCATTCATCCACCTTTTAACCTCAGTGAGAATTCATGTTACATAAGCCAGACCCTGAAAAACATCCACAAAGTTTAGTTTCAAAACCAAACATGTCACGCTAACCCGCGGGGGAATGTATATATAAAATACTCAGAATTTCTAGAATATTTCTATTTGATGTAATATTTCATTTGAAGTGTTTAAACCAGCAGATACAGAATATTTACCGTATGTGATGTCAAGCAGTGTGAGGAGGGGAAGAAAAAAAAAAAAAAAGAGACTCATGAGGCGTTAATGCTGCTTCAAGGCAGGAAATCGGAAATATTCACAACATGAATTCAGTCAAACTGATAATTTCACATAGCAGGAAATATTCATCTTATGTGTTATTTGTCTAAATGTAGAGAATGTCTGTAGAGAAATTAAAATTGTTCTATCGCCTGAACACAAATACACACGCGCACACACACACACACACACACACACACACACACTTACTCACACATACGCAAAGTCCCTCTTAAAACAAATGACCGCAGCATGTTAGTTCACTTTTTCCAGTGTATTACTTAAGTACAGCTTATGCATCGCACACACAGCAAATCACTGTTTGGTTTATTTTTCCAAAATGTCCACCTGGTCCAGTCACTGCTTTCTGTTTGGTTCTTGTTTTTTTTACTCCTTCCCACCATCTTGGGACAGTAGAACACACATTCTGACACATGCACAGATGCACGCACGAAGAAAATACACATACACAAACACGCATTTAATAGAGATGTATCTGCAAAAAGAAATGACTGCAAAAAAAAAGGTAATTTTTTGGTCTCTTATTATTATATGGTTATGATTCCATCAATCATCTCAACTGAATAAATGTGAGAAAAATGTGATAAATGTCCATCACAAGTTCCCAGAGTCTCAGTCGATGTATTCAGGTTGGTTGTTTCAGTCCAAAACCCGAAGATATTTAATTTGGAATCATATAAAGCAGGGGTCTCCAAGCAGGTGGCCGGCGAGCTACCAGTAGCACACCCCTTGTTATGAGGAGGCTCACCCGCCCTCCACTCGGTAAATCTACTCCAATGGCAACTAAATCAAATACACAGACATACACCCCACCGCCCTCTTCAACACCAAATCATTATTTGTCAGTTGTCAGTCAAATGAGTTGAGCTGTCAAGTTTGTTTACATCACATCAGCTGTAGGCGATCCGATAGCTGATCCAAAATAAACTACTTTTTTGGGGGGGGTTTTTTTGTTTACATTTTGGAAACATTTTTGTTCTGAATTAGCTATTTTACGTTCCTGTTTGTTTATGTACCATCGGATGTACTGACAAGTATCACTCCATTACTGACTGAGGACTTTCTTTTTTCTCTGATGTCTAAGCAGATTCATGGACGTTTATTTTGTGTTCAGGCTTGACTGAGTCATGACTCAGATTTTTGACACAAAAATTGACACTGGTGTGATGTCTGATGTGAGTTTCACATATTTTTGGTACAAAATGTGAGTTTTGGTATATTGATATTTGATGACTTGAATGATCTCATTCATGTGATTTGTTTTGGAGATCAGTTTGAGTGTTTTGATACGGTATGTGAATAAATGTAACCTGTAATATAAGAGCTCTAAGCCCCTTCTATTTTGTCAGAGGTTGGAGAGCCCTGATATAGAGCAACAAATACATCTGAGAGGCTGGAACCAGAGAGTTAGCACTGATATAGACACAAAAGCAAACTGCAACTCAATACTACAAGGAGCGCTGTGTGTAAGTGGGGGGTGGGGGAGTGGGGGGATGGGGGGGAACAGAGGGTAATCACACTACCAATAAACTTAAATACTAATGCAGATTTGATAGGGAAAAAGACCCTGCTCAGCTTCACACTGCGATCTTTGCTTTAGAAAACCCTCCTGCCAATCATATGAAAAAAACTCGGAGGCAGCAGCTGAGTGTTCAACAGGCTTCATGACAAATTACAGCATGTGATCATGATCACACAAACAATCCAGCTCCCGGCTCCCCAGAATATCACACGCTCAGACACTGAGGTGTTGCCTGCCTGTGTCAAGGCGTCACCTGTCAGCGACAGCCCATGTGGTTTTGTTGACCGTGTCCTCGTAGGAATGCTGATAAGGGCTCGGCAGCGCGATCCCCCTGAGCTCGCAGGGCTCTGCAAATGAGCAGAGATTCATCAAAACATTCGAAGTGGACTTGTGGCTGATTGAGGGCCTGATATTCTCTCCTCTGGTCTTCATTAGAGTGAAGAATGGGGGGAAGGCAGGGGGGTTCCTCACCTCGCGGGGACTGCAGCGCTCCGAGCTGCAGTTCCCAGCAACTGGGGTCAGGCAGAGTGGAGCCTCTGCATTTAGGCGTCAGAGCTGGAGACCCCGGCCTGTCGAAGCCTTTACATGAGCTCATTTATAGGGGCTCCGATTCATGTTTGTCTGAGAAAGTTGCAGCTTTTCATATATCTTGTAAACGGAGCGTGTTTACACCATATGTAAGCAGGCTCTGTTTACATTTGGTGATAAAACATGTCTTGGGTGATATGATTACAAACAGGAAGTTTTTTTTTTGTTTTTTGTTTTTTTTTCAAGTTGGTAAAACATTTGTATTTGAATCTAACAAATCTCTTATCAAATTACAAATTACAAAAATGTTACGGTTTTTCATTTAACTGAAATTAAACAACAGAATGCAAACTTTGAAACTGCCTTCCAGGGTGACACATGAGCATTTCCTGGTCGGGTTATAAAGAAAATTATTAAATGTGTCATCTGCCAAAACATGAGGTATTGTCAGAGTTTCAGTTTGAATACAGGATTCAAGTTACCAAACAAAAGCTCACTCTTATCACAAAAGGAACAAGCTGTAAATACAGTGTGATTACACTCAAAATCAGGAGCTGATTGTTCAAACCACCTTCAGAGGTGGTTTTGGACCACATATAATATGTTATGTAATCTCAACACAAATGTGTCATATGTGTCAGCTCACAGACAGACCTATTTCTGTGTAAGGGAACATTTAAAAACCTAGCAAGCTCTGAAATGTGTATACAAACAAGCAAAACAAAACGTCATAAGAGTGATCGCAGTTTTCCCAAAAATAAAATCCTAGAGATGCTATCAACGGTGAGAGGAAAGCAAAATCCGACCAATCGTGGTCACTTGGGAGCTGCACCTTTGTCTCAACTGGATTTAGGAAATATTATCAGAATACAAAGACAATGGGTCTTAGCGGAGCCAAAGATTGGGAGACCAGGAGGACTGGTGGCTCATAATACAAAGAATGCGCTGGCTCAGTTTGATCTGGGTCCAGAAAGCACCAATGCAAGAAGTAGTTTGAGAATGACACACAAAAGCAAAATGTAAAGGAGTACGTGGTGATGTGGTGTGGTCTGATGTGTTGTAATTTAATTATTTTCTTTCGCAGGAATATTCCAGGAAATGTGGTGCAACACCTTGGAGGTGACAAGCGGAAAAAATCTCTGGCTAAAGCCAAATCAATATCTCACCGAGGAGCGGTCACAGCATTCGGTCATTCGGTTAGACGTTCCTTTTAAAGCTGAGGTGCTCCTGCACATCAACAAACACTGATCGTGATAACGTGCACATATTCACCTCCACACTTCCTTTAAAATCACTATAAAATTTAAACAATAAATATTAAAATGGCGGTCGAGCTACGGTATGTTATGGTTGAACTACATCATGGTTCCGTATGGGAAACAGAAGAATCAAATAACTCTGATGTATTTTTCCCATCAGCGCCACTTTTACCTATATAGACACAATAAACAGTGCTTTCCTGCAGCTGGTGAGTCACTGACAAAAACGGCCCTGAGATGATGATCTCAGATGGCCTCAGAATAATGGAGCAGCATCAACTCCTCTCTCCAACCCAGCGCACATGGAAAAAAAAAAGTATCCAGATGGCTCACAGAACGTATTTCATTCTTTAATTGTGGCCTGTTGCCTGGCACCTGGTTTCAGGTTGTGACTCCACTGAATTTTGCAACACAAAATTTTTTTTTTTTTTTGCTCCTGCATGGATGAAGCGTCAACAGGCAGGTTGGAAGTGTAACAAGGTTGATTGAAAGTTATAAAGGTAGTGGCTATTAATGTAAATATCAGTGCACTGCTGCACATGCTACCGTCTCTCCCTCAACCTTTTGTCATGACAACATGACCCCCCCCCCCCGTGTTCTGCAGGTAAGCTCAGTTTAATGTGCAGCAGCTCTGGCTTGTAAGAGAACAAGGAGGGGTGGGGGGGGGTGCTCCTATAAATATCCAGTATTCATGGTTTGAGTGGCCGTACTCTTTGCAGTCATTAGTGCACTTACTGCCTCTCTGCCATCTCCCTCTGAAGCTCATCACAGAGACAAGTCACTCAAGACATGTTCCCCTGCAATAAACATGAGGCTGTCATTTCCAGCAGTCGTCCCGACACCCCATACAACCCACCACCTGAGAAGGAAGTGTCGCCCTTCCCCCCTCCCCTCTTTCCCCTCCCCTCCCCTCCCCTCTCGCTGCTTTCTCCTTCAAAATGAGAAAGCTGCCATCATCCTTATTAAGACGCGTGTGTATTTCGAGTGAGGTAGTGCAGGGATTGTTGTGAATCAGTGGTGCACAATCTGAGGGCTGTAAGATAAATCCCAGTGGTTACGACACGGGTAGCGAGGAAGGAAGAAAAAAAAAAAAATCATCTGTTACACAAATTTATCTATATTTTTCGGGCTTTTTTTCATATAAATATTGGATTTGGATTCAAGTGATGATTGGATGCGATAACACCTGCAACAGGAAGTCTAAAAAAAAACAAAAAAAACAACAAAAAAACAAAACAAAAAAGAAAAGATATCTAGCCACACAGCGTGCTCTGCACACCTCTGCGTGTGGCACTGACTGACCAGGTGAGGCGAGCATGTCAATAAACTAGTCAGCTGAAGAAGAATTTTAAACCAGCAGAGGCATTAACGGCTGCTATCCTCGATGTATAAGTGTAAACAGTTATTTTCACTGCGTCAGGAATACAACTAAGTGCATGCTTGCTGCATTATTAACTTTATTTCTTATGAATAAACTGCTTGGTAAACAAGTCAGGTCAAATTTTGATGTTACTTGATGTTGCCTCAGTTAACTCTTCACTTTCTCCTTAATGCGGGCGGATAAACATATCAATACTACTAAGTTTTGACAACTGAAACACCTGTGTATGCATCTTAAACTTGGTTAAAAAATTCATTTTAGCCTGTTTTTATGTTTTCTGCAAATTTTTCATTGTCATATAAATGTTTTTATGCTGCTTTCCTGGCCAAACAAAGGAAAAGAAAGAAAAGATTTACACTTAATAGAAAGAGATGAATGTCTTGTGTTTGACTTGTCATGACAAAATGGATGGCCTGCACATCAAGTCCAACTGTTTCTGTCTGTCACTACTTTATGACAGCACTCCACAATGATAGATATTTAATTGGTGCCATTAAATCCAAGGCACCCGTACATAACTCTTTTTTGTGTCTCTGAAGGCCAAGTTGAAGTCCTTTCACTGACCAGCTGTTCATTTCCCCACTTTTCTCTTCCTCGTCTTTGTTTGTCGTCTGGTTTTGGAGTGCTCCGTGACACCATTTGTCTCCATAACAAGTCTCAGTAAACAGCGTTTTTTTTTTTTTCGGTGGGCCCACCTGCAGGAACCCCGGTGCTGGTCGCCGCTCACCGCGGGCCTCCCAGGACTGCCCACAGAGGAGGAGGCAATTAAGGCCTAGGGAAGAAGCCATAAATCTCCATAAACTTCAGCTAGCCACTCTCCCCCCCACTTTCGCTGGACACTCAGATAATGCATCTCCTCCTCAACAGTCCCCACACGGACTCCAGAGGAGGCGAGGGGAACTCCTGATCTCCCATAACTGAGCGGCTGATGGGCAATGTTGCTCAAGTTTGTTTGGGTTTTGTTGCACAGACATACTTGATTTTTGAGGAACATTATTCATTTCTGTAGCTGTAAAAACATGAATACATCTCAGTGTTTATATACTGTTTACCTAATCCTGCAAATCTAGCCATTTTAAAAAGGTGCATACGCTGAATTAACCTTGTCGAAGCAAGAGAGAGTCAACTCAAAGCTGCGGAGAGCTGTCTCATGACAGTTTCATGATATAGCGCGAGCTAAGGCAGAGTTATGAATTATAGACACGCTTTCTGTCTCAATGCAATAGAGAGCGTTTTCACAACATGCTGTATAACATGAAACCTTTTTTCTGCGTGGTAAAGGATCGTGCAGCGGTTCAGGGGAAGAGGCACGCGGTCGAACTAATCAGACAGGACGTGCGCCGGAAAACATTCCTCTTGAGGAGGAAATGCCTGCTTCCTTTTTTTCCCTTCATATTCTTAAGGACATGCTCCTTTGCAAAGCTGCTGATGTATGGCTTCAGCATCACCACCTACAGAGACATAGGTGTGTGTGTCTATGTGTGTGTGTTTGTAGGAAAGAGAGAAACTGTCTAGTGTTTAACAGAGTTACTCGCACCGCAATTACCATAGTACCATAGCTATGATTTTACAAAGAAATGTAGTCTTTTTTGTTTTTTTTACTATATATACCTACATAAGTTGTAGGAATGACAGTGTTGGTATATCGATTAGTTCACCATGATGGACTGAAATATCTCAAGAAATATTAATAGACTGCAGTGAAATTTGTTTCAGGAATCTCTGGTCCCAGTGAATGGAGCCTACTGACTTTGGTGACTCCTTATTTTGTCCTGTTCTTCGGTTCATGACCAAATACCTGTAAAACTGACGACATTCAACATTTAGAGTGTCTGCAAATGAGAAAATTATGTGTCTAAATATTTGATGATTTAAATAAAAAATTAGACAAACTTAAGGATTAGGTATGCCTTAATATTAAAGGTCGGGTATTGTATAAAGTGTAATTTCCATGTCTTTTTTGGCGATGAAGCAGGTCTAGGTTCTATATTAATACTATGAAAGTAACAAGGTGCTCAGTCCACAGAGAAATGCACACAGCCTGTATTCAGAAACTGAGCCTTAAAACAAGCCCTAAGGACGTCTGTAACTTTGTGATGTCACAACGAAGCAGTCATGCCCTCAGCCATGCCTCATGTCTGGTCCACCTGCCCCACGGGCCAAACCTCGCTGTACAGTCCGAAATCTGGTATATTTTTATTCAATCACTCAGAAAACACCGGCCTGTTGTTACTAGAGCTCCAGTGAGAAGCCTGAGTGAGGAGGTTTAAAACATAGAGATGGTTTTTGGTTCTTAGAAACTTAAATATATCTTCTTATGGATCAACACTTCAAATAAAACACAAGAGAAGTGTAAAATATGGGACCTTTAACAATTTCTCTGCTTCTTAAGATATATAAACGATATAAAAACCCATTTAGGCAAACATGAAAACAAGAATGCTTTTCTGGGCTTGTGAAAAGTTGATGCTTTCATAAAAAAATGACTACATCCTTGCATGCTAACATGGTTAATGGCTTTATTAATAATTATATCCATGGTTATAGAGAGCCAAAGAGAAACTGGAACTGGTTTGTTCCAGAAATTAAAAAAAAAAAAAAAACTCATTCAAAGTTCCATTGATATTTGTAACTACATTAATGATTAAAAACCCAGCCTCAGAACAGTGTGTTTTCTCAACAGTGTTTCATGTGGCTCACTTAATGTGCCTGAAGAAGGAAGACAGTTTTTGGAAAAACAACCGAGTATTGCTGTTCAAAATTTATATATTTTTAGCAACCTTTAAAGAACACAATTTCCCATAAGCCTTCGACATTTGTACGCTAAATGCCACAACAAAAAGAAGTTAGTGTACGGATGAGCTGAGGGAAACGTGGTTAGTTCAAACCCGTCTGTAATTACAGCAGAACAGAGAGCTCTGAACGGTGTAAAAGATTTCAGACAGAAGAGAAGACAATTAGAAAGCTGAAAATAGGACTGGAGCAGAGAGCGTTGGCGGTTTGTGCCCGAGCTGCCGCGCTTGTCGTTTTTTCAGGGCTCACAAAGCAAACACACAGATTTGTTAAAATCACAAAGGCTTCAACCTCTTATAGCAACTGCTATCAAAGTCACATCTGTGAGTGGTAATGCAATTGTGAAGTGTGGGTTTCCTTCAAACGTGTGTTGTTTTGGGTTGAGCTGCTTAAAACAATCTTCATGATGAAAAAAGCGACTTCATACTAATAAAGACAATCCAAAAAAAAAACGGTTATTCTCAGTTTTGGTTTCTTCCTGAGTAGGATAGCTGTTACTGAGAAGATGTGTTAATAGATGTGTCACAGCAGTTGCCGTTGATGGAGATGTGAAAGGTGCCGACCTGATCCGTGAACTGTCCCCCCCCCCCCCCCACACACACACACACACACACACACACAAACAAGACACCTGTCTGGCACGTGGCGGCAAAACTCATTCGATCGCTACACCTCTCTGCTGTTTTTTTTTTCTTTTTCCCCTCCTCCCTGTTCCTCCTCTTTGCTGGTGTGATATCACTTTACTGGGTCACCAGATTTCCCAGAGTCACGACGGGGACATGTTGCTCACCTCTTGACTTCTTTACCTCTTGAACTGAGAGAAATTTCCCCTGTTGTAGGGCTGAGACTGCCAGCTGTCATTCTCACCTCCCACTTATTAAAGACTGAAACCAAGAGCAAGAGAAGGTGTGCAATTTAGTGAGAGTAAAAAGGCATGTAACAGAGGAAAGCTGATAAGCATCAAGCTGTACTTGTAGAGCAGCTCATCTAACATTAATGGTAGAGTAATTGGTTTGTAACTGTAACACTTACTAAGCCATCAATAATGACCAGAGAGGTGAGTGTAGAGTTACTTGGTCGGGATAAGGGGCCATTGTGCTGGAGCCGAAGCCACAGGATCAGCTGAATGGGCCTGCACTTATGTCGGACAAATATTTATACAGTATCGCGTTACTGGAACATTCTAACTAGAGGAGACAAGAATAGGCAGGGTGATTGAAAAGTCAGATACACATGTACTACAGTTCCACTTTATCTGAGGATCTACTATTGGATCATTCACTGATCAAAGCTCAGGAAATACAATAATGAATGGGGCTCTTTACACTTAAGAGTATTTATTTATTCTTTTTTTAAGAAAGAAAAAAATATATATAGGAAATATTTACTGGTTTGAAATGCATAATGAGAAAAACCCTTCAATTTATGTGCCAAATATTAAGTTTCGGTGATTTCTAAACATTCCAATTAAAGCAGATAAAATAAACCAGATGTTTTTTTAATGATTCGTGAAAGTACTTCAACACATGGTTAAAAAATCCAGTAAAACCTAACCCAGTCTATTTTTATGTTTGTCAAAAGTTATTTCAGGTGCCTATGTGAACAGTGAAAGTGGTTTGTGCTTACTCTAATCATACCCGTCCTTCAGAGTGACCATGAAAAGATCCCGTCCTATATGCACTTTCGTTGTAAGTGATGGGCGTTAAAATTCAGATCTCGTCCTTGGATAGTGTTTCCCTGTTGAACAGCAGCGAAGCTACAGTAATACTAAAGGGGAATTTTGCACTAAAAAGACTTTTGACTTTGGAAGAATTTACACTTACATTAGAAGCACATTAGGAGCGGATCTCTTAATGGACGGTGTGAACAGTTGGAATGGTACCGGCAAGCGAAAAAGCTTTCAATGTTCATGCGACAACTTTTGCAATAGCAACGGACTTGCGCTGTAGATACCTGCTGCAAAGGTCTGGATTCATAACAACCACCCTGACAATGGACGGATGTATATCAGGTGATGGGGTTATATGCTCCACCAGTAACTACGTTTTCATTCTATCATTTACTTTGTGATACGAGCGATGGTTGGGATGGTCTGCATTGGTGACAGTTCTGCGCAGTGGCCATATTTACTGTTTCATTCACTATGCGAATGTGTTACCGAGTCTTTCTCAGCTTCCTTAATGCGGCTGTTAACCAGCAACAATCTCAGTCACATTTATTGCATTCATCACATGGTATCTCTACAGCTTTGAGTAAAACCAAGGTTATGATTTTATTTACTTTTATTTATTTAGCCCTCGCATATAGCAGTCTAGTTTTGGCCTCTGCTCAGCTCCTGTAGTCCCTCACTGGCTGTGTGACA
This sequence comes from Seriola aureovittata, assembly GCF_021018895.1. Taxonomy (NCBI): domain Eukaryota; kingdom Metazoa; phylum Chordata; class Actinopteri; order Carangiformes; family Carangidae; genus Seriola; species Seriola aureovittata. The sequence goes on from NC_079381.1 coordinate 6,914,840, forward strand.
CCTCCAATTATATGATTAGTCGCCATAAACAATTCTATTTCATACATGTGAAAACTGCATGTATTCAGTCTCCAGGACAACCACAGAGATTTATGAAATCTGTTAAAACTGCAACCAGGGGGCGTCGAGTGGGTTGAGCAGGCGCCCCATATGTAGAGGCTACAGTCCTCGCTGCAGTCGGCCCCGGTTCGACCCCCGCATTGGACGGCCCTTTACTGCATGTCATTCCCCCTCTATGCCTCCCCATTTCCTGTCTCTCTCTCTCATGTGCTATCAATAAAAAATATACTTTAAAACTTTAAAAAAAAAAAAAAAAAAAAAAAAAAACTGCAACCAGTTTGGCACCATTCAGAATCATTTGTTCAGAGAGCCTGTCCCTATATAGCCTATATACATCAACTTCTCAACAGCAAACAATCCCATCCACCCACACTGAGGACAGGTGTGTTTACCTGGAGGTAAGCTTATGATCATGTCCGCCAACAACTGAACAATGGCTTGTTTTATGCAGCTGGAAAGTGGCAAATGAAGCTGTGTTAGTTAATATTTCTAACTAGTTTACAGGAGATGTTCAACTGAGTTAAGATGTGGTGACTGTGAAGATCATAGCAAATGGTTCAGGTCCATTTCATACACAGCAACCGATCAGTGAGCCTTCATGTCCTGTATGGAAGCTTCTACATTTGATATTTGTGCAGGTTATTCCTTTAATTTGCCACCTGTCTGTACTCCCATAGCAGTAGGAGTTGTCTTATTCCTGTAGGCATCAGTATACTTTTCTTTCAGTTTACCTCTGTAGAAGGCTTTAAGCTGTTCTTTGTCACGTTTACTGGCAGTCTCTGCGAATGACAACAGAATCCAAGAAAAACAGTCTGCAGTAAAAACACCGCAGAGCGCTGACTGCAGTTCGGTTGGCATTCAGAAGACGGCTCTGCCACTTCAGCTCGGCACACCGGCATCTCACCAGGACACTCCAGATCATACAAATTGCAATTTAAAGTTACTGAGAATGTATAATATGATTTTTTTTTTTTTAGCTTATGTCAAGGAGTAAAGTAGTCTGTTACAGCTTGACAGAGCAATATTGAGAACGCTATAGCAAGTACTGTGGGTGTTACAGAAATGCCACAGTGACTAATACACAGAAAAGGTGTAATTTGCAAAAGAGCCTCTAAGACTGGAGCTGTTGTACCTCTGCCGTGTTCCCAGACTCTGATTAACATTTTCTGCAGAAGTGCTGGTCCGGCAGCAGCAGCACAGAAAAACATCTACAGTCCACCCCCATTTTTTTTTTTTTTGCTAAAATAACCTTGAATCCTGCCTTGTTGCATCTCAGCGCCTGCACTCATTTAAAGGGAATGCTGTATATCATTTCCAACCTTAACTTTAAAATCCAGTACCATCAATTTGATGAATGCCAGAGCAAATCCTTGCATTTATATCAAATAACTGAAAAAAATGTTCCCAGGTTTATATTTCAATATGAGTTGTTTTGCGCTATCTGGTTTGTAAGTCACTTTCTTACCAAGGTTTTCTCAGCATTAAATCAAATTGCAAAGAAAATTAACAACAGAGTTCCTTCCAAAGCAAATCACATTCTTTGTCACCTCAGTTTGCTGCAGCGGCATTGGATCGTTACATTAGATGCCACATAAGAGAACACCTTTGTGAAGCAAATTTATTGCATCGTAGAAAGAGCCTGTGCTTCTGTTGTGATGAAATCTAAGGAATAAATATTTTTCTCAAAAATGTAAGAATCGAGAGAAACACAGCAACTTGGTTTTTTTAAGGTCAGACTGAGCTGCCATGTGACCCTAACCCAGCCCTCCAACCCCCACCCTCCTCAGTACCTCAGCAGCCCTCTGAACCTCCCCAGAGAGCTACAGCTGTTGGGGACCTCTCTTTGAACTCTCAGCAGGGGGCCCACAGCACCCCCTGGCCTTAAGCTATCCCTTCTCTCCAGTGCTGCTTCAGACTTTGTAGCCTGTAACCATAGCCTGACGTGGACTTTTTAAGAGGGCTCAGGCCTCCCACGGCAGCTGCCCGGCTTGGTAAACGGATCCACACACGGCACGGCAGATCACCTGAGAGTGCCGGGGGCAGACCTGCTCATGTGTCCTACCGCCTGCTCCACTTGCACAGGATCACAAAGGGAAAACGCCGCGAGGACCCATGAGACCGAGCAGAAAGGAGAAAGTAACATAACTAGAAACTTTCAAGGTGACCCATATATTAAAAGACTTTGAACTGCTTTATTTAACAGAGGTGGTTGTACGTGGTGTAGTCTCAAACAGCAGATGAAACAGGAATAAAAATCCTCTGGGATTTCAAAGGGAAGTTTTGAGCTTTGCTTCAGAAAACGAATAGATTTAGGTGAGTATTGTCTCTGGTTGAGATCTCCTCATTATCCCACAGGATAGTCAAAGTGTGATACATTAAATATCTGGTACGACCAGACAAGAATGAAAGAACAAGAATGCAGATATTGGACAAATCTTCACAGTCTGCAACACTTTATCCGTGCAGTGTGGTTGATTTAAGGGAAAGACTGTGATTATCATTAATTAAAAGAAAAATAACTTAACTGCTGGTCTGTGAACGGACCCAACTCTGATCCCCTGCATGGAAATTGGAAATCGCTACACACCGCTTCCTACTTTGGCACTGAAGGTTTGCACTGGACTGGAACCGCGAGTTGGAGAATCATCCGAAATGGATGTAATTCTTATGACCCCGGGCTGGTTGGAAGAGCTTTTGGTTGCTGGAAACATTACTTCTCTCCATTCTGGCAGTGAGGAGATTCCCTTCACTGAAGTCTACTGAAAATGATAATGGGGAATAAAATCCACAACTTTTGTTTCATGCAAAAATGCATCCTGAAGTCCAGCCAGGACTTTTGACTCTTTTTTTTTTTTTCTTACACTGTAGTTAAGTGATGCCTTCTTGGCCAGTATGGACAGAAGAAACGATGCATATATACTGTATTACATGTAAATATTCTGCTAAGACAGACTTGAAAACATGGTTCTAGTTTCTAATCAATCAATCAATCAATTTTGGTGGTGGAGCCAAGCTACATTATTGTGCCTTTAACGCAACTGCCTAATTAGTCAGGAGCAGATGAATAAAATAGTTCTCTTCCGTTTCATCTTCCCTCTCATCTTCCCTTCTCCTGCTGCCTTACGTTATTCCCTGAGAAAATTCTCCACCTTGTTATGCTCTGTGAATTTTTCAACATTCTTCTGGTGTCAGGATATTAAATCAAATAAAGTTTGGATCAGTGGCAGAGCGGCAGCTGGGGCGTGCCATGTGGGAGTTGTAGTCATTAATGAGGAGTGACTAATTGCTCCGTGGTTCTGTGGGAATACCGTGAATCTCCATGGGGCTTGTTCAATGCTAAGTTTTCCCCTTCAAACAGCCCTCCTGCCTCTCTTTTTCTGTCTCATCAGGGTTTAAAGCTCTCCACCCTTGCAGCATATTACCAATGATGGCAGGGAGATGAATTGGGGGGGGAAAACCTCTTTCCCAACCTTTGGGTTTTGTCATTATAAGATATGTATCATCCTTGATTAAGATTTCAACAAAACGTTTGCATGTTCCTGGGGGAAAGAGCCACTGGTTCTGCAGAGGGTCTGTTTAGACAAACAATATATCAAACAGTGGGCAAGTGACTGCAAGGACAAAGTCTATGCTAATTTGCCTAAAGTTGCACAGGGATATAAAATTCATTTGAGCCATCTTTTGCACACAGTGGCTATTGTTGCCAGCTGGCCCAATGTGGCATTCAAGAAACCAAACAATGGTCTAATTTTCTAAAATGCATCAATATTCCAATAAAATATCAAAACACAAAAAGACAGAGGCTATAAATTAGCTAGTAAACACCCCACCCCCACCCACCACCACACACACACACACACACACTAAGTTGATTGACAGGATCTACTGTCTGTCCTTCATTTCTCTTTGCGTCCATTGTTGCTATTGATTGCTGTCAGTTCGGAACGATTTTTTTTTTTTCCTGTGATGGCTGCTTGTAATCACTTACAGCATGAGCAGTATTCTTCTAGCCTTGGGGTGGTACTTGGATATATTTATCTCAGCTGTGATGGTTTCTCACCGATCAATAAATTTGTTTCGAAGGCAAACACTCTACTTGAGTAAGCATCTTTATTAAGCGGCATTTTGTTTAACCCACATTATTATGTTCAAAAACCTGTATTCCCATTACTTGTGGTCTAATTTGTGTGACTGCGGATTGTGAAATAACAATGTATGGTGGTGTTTGAGCTGAAAAGGACAGACTTTGGCCACAGCAGTGAAGATGATATGATAATACGATGAGTTTGTAAGATAACTGCTCAGTTAAAATGCCAAACGTTTCAGTTTTTTTTTTTGTTTTTTTCCTATTTCCTGACATTTTGTAGATTGTAGAAATTGAAAGAAAAAAAAACTGAATCAACTGCAAATAACATGTGTTGCTGACCTGGTGACATTTAGCCATTTAAAGGGGCTATTTTATATATAAGATTTCTCTGCTGTAAAACAGCAGATCAACCATCGTTATGTTTACAATTCAAGAGGTTATATTATGCCTTGTAAGCCACGCTAAGTCTTAAGGGCAGCTTGGAAGCTACAGTGAGTCGCTATCGGAAAATGGCAAGACAAGACGGACCGGGGCTAGCTGGTTAGCGATCTAACTTCAGTCGAAGAAAAGATGTGATAGAGATAAGAGTTGTTGGTGTTGCTCATCACCACTGGAGACAGCTCTTGGTGAGTAATGGAATGAAGTTTGATGTTGAACTCGTAACGTTTCTTTCCAGACCGGTAAGTAAACAGCTGTTAATGCTAACGCTGGCTACGTAGCAATAGCAACTGCTCTACTCTTTTGGCACTCTTCCTATGAAATGTTATCACTTGCTAAACTAGTTAGCCAAGTTTTTAATCCTCACCACTGATAATGTAGAAATACACTCAGCCAGCTGTGCCAGAGCCATTAGCATGACTGTAGGCTTGTGGAGGACTATCCACAACTTTTGATTACAGAGCCTTCCCAAAATGTTTTTAAAAAATGACATTTTACTTGTAGTTATTCACTTACAAATTGTTTTAGTTAGAGTTGAATTAAGTTTTTGGACATGGTTTCAAGTCAACTTCTTTGTGACCAAAAAAAACCCCACAGAATTTAGCTTCAAACAAATAAGTACAAATTTCCTGTGAGATCAGGTTGGTGTGAGAGAGAGAGTGAGGAAGACTGAAGCTTCGAGGCAACAATCACACAAAACACATTTGGAGGTGATTATAGAGCCAGTCATGCTGAGTGACTCCTACGGGCTGAAACACTGCTTACAGTGTTTAAAGTGGATTTGATGAAAGCTTTCATTCAGTCCAGCTCATTAGTTTGAGCCTTGGATAGTGCACATTCTGAGATTACTCACTGCGGGCCTGCACGGAGCTGCCAATGCCAGGAGGTTTGCTTTTCATTTATTTCTACATAAATCACTCAGCAGAAACACAAACCTAAAGCAGAACACCTAATACCACATGTCCAGAAAGCAGAGCACATGTCCACAACGTCAGCCTTCTGTTTGAGAAATAATACATGGACATGATTTGGGCCAACCGGGGTGGAAAAAACTTCCCTCAAGAGGGAAATGGACCATCTGAATTCTTGTGTGATAGCCTGTATTTCAAGCCTGTATTACAAAATACTATTTAAAATATCTGTTGTATTTGGATCAGTTCATGCAAAACCCCAGATTATATTCATTGACATTGTGTCTAAAATCATTTACTGTATTTCCCAATATCCATGCACGGTAACTATGGTATTGTCAAGGTGTGTTGTAGGTAGAGTGAACTCCAATCAAGGTAAAGCATAAAAGACCTAGGATGAACTACCTACGGGGACAAATGAAGTAAGCTAACCCGCCCCTTCACCACCCTAACCTCCACACCCTAACACCCCATCTCACTAAAGCCCCTTTTCCACTGGTCAAAAAAACTGCCAAGACCCGCTAACATTGGGCTTTCGCCAGCACTGGAAAAGGGTACAATCGGCATTCACAGCTTTGTCAAATCCCTCTGCAGTAGACGTGGGTATTTATGGGCTCCTGCTCCAGTCAGCACTGATGTAAACACAACACCCAGGTGAACACGCTAATTTTATGCCCCTTTTCCGTTCCGGTGTGACGTCTTTCAGAGCAAACACTGTGAACACACATGTCACCTGCCCAGGTTAAGCCAGAAACACCGCAGCTACACTTTGATTGGGGATGAAAGACTGCGGTGTAGCCCCTAAATAAGTTTCCAAAACACACAATCACTGCTCGACGCATCTAAGGAGTACCAACGCAGGGATGAGACGTGACTGATCTCTCTTACCAGTCTGCATGGCTACAGTTAGCGGCTCACTCTTTCTCCTCTGTATCTGTGTGTGTGTGTGTGTGTGTGTGTGTGTGTGTGTGTGTGTGTGCGCTCTGTACATTGCTCCCTGCAGTTGTGTGTCTCCTCTCCGAACAGAAAGGCAAACTCCACTGGCAGTGGAAAAAAAGACAATTGCCTTTTTTAGCAGGTTTACATGTGTTTAAAAAAACCTGCTTATACCCACTAATTTTGGTATAAAAAGGATAAAACTGAGGTCTACACTGCTCCCTGTAGTGCTACTGAACTTTGGCACTGGACGTGAATCATGAAGAATTGTATTTCTGGGCTGATTGAGATTTGGCTCTAAAACATGTTCTAAAGGGAAAATATGTTCTGAAGCATGGGGAAATACATTTAGGAACCGGCATGGTACACCCTGAAAGCACTTTGACATGTTTTGTTATATTTCTTACAATTTTTTGCTCTGCATCTCAACAAATCTTCAAGTATGGGTGTTTTTCTTTTCGATATGGAGAGCAAAAACTCATCATCAATAAATCATTGTGTTCCTTAGTGATTTCCTCTTCACGATCATGGTAAAATGTAACCGTGATAAACAAATCCTCATAGGGAAACATTTCTTTGAACCATGGTCCCCTCTGCTTATTCACATTTACTGTTGGGACAGTGTGCCCTAATGAATAACAGCAGTGTTTTATTTTCCCCTCCGTTACCATTAATGTCCGCAAAAAGCCTAAACCCAAATGCATTTACTACAGTCAGAAGCTATTAATATTCCCTCAATAGCAGGTTTGTCATGCTTTTCCCGGAAACCAAAGGCTCTCAATGTTTCTGAAAACCCATTAAAAATGTTATTTTGTGGCGAGTTCTTCTTCTCTCCCATAGAGACAACTTAAAATCATCAGCTACAAAATGAAGCTACAATAGACAGAATGAAGTAGGAAATGTTTTTCTACCTTTCGGACTACTAGTTCGACAAAATAAGCAATCTGAAGACGTCATCTTGCGCTCTGGGAAATGGTGATGGGCATTTTCACTGTTGTTTGACATTTGACATACATGGAAACCAATATGTTCTTTATCCCTCTGGTGTTGAAAAGCAAGCAGGAAAAGACATAGGAAATCACCAAAAGAAGTCAGATAAGGCGGCTGAAGTAAACAATACTTAATCGACATTTAGCTGATGCTCTTATCTAAATGTTAAAAATTGGAGCCATATTTCTCCGCTGCTCCTGCCTCCTTGCTGCCTCGCTGCCCGTGTCTGAGGGCGCTCATGCGTACGGAGGGATGCAGGCTTTCGCCGACGTGACCCTGGGTCCTTACAGACGGAAGACGGAGCAGGCTCCTGTCTGACTCAGCTCAGGTCCACGCAGCGGGCTGTCAAAGCCTATCATCATCATACACTCCTGCGATCAATACCTTACAGCCTCCTGACAGGGTGCGTTAGTGCAACACACTCCTCTTTCTCTCACAGCCTTGACCAGAAAAAAAAAGCAGCAGAGAAAGAAAAAGGGGAGATAAAAAAACAAAGATTTGTGTTGTTAGCGACAACCTACGCACTTCTACATATTCTTCTTTTGCTGACATCAGCATATGCGTTATTAGACTGAGTTTTTCTTCCTCCACAAATCCCCACTATTTGAATTCTGAGATGCCTTTCAGCCATGACACCACTTGGATGGAACATTTAGTTTCTCTCATCAGCTGGAGTTGCAATGGGGGGTATTTTGCAAATGTTACAAGTTCTTGCAGCAACTCTTGCACAGAACATGATTTATAACTTGAACGCTTAAGGCTTTCAGAACAGTTTTGAAATAAAGTTCAACTTAGGAAACACTGGCACGGGGTCTATACAATAATGCTCACTACATCAGCGTGCTTGTTTATTATTTTGAGCTACACATTTCCCCAGCTTCCTGAAAAGAACCAAATAATGCCAAATGAAGTTTATTCTCAATGATTTATAAGTCGATGAAACAGTCCTGCTGAGGACTAGCTCGCCAAAACCCAGTTTTCATTTTTAAGTGTTGGTATCTACTCCTCTGCAGGGACTTTTGGAGAGCTGAACCATCACCCCCCCACACCCCCCTCCCCTCCCCTTTCTATTGATTCTTTTCACAAAGTTTGAGTTGGCAAACCCATATGAGTAAAGGAGAACTTTGGCTGATCAATGGGTAAGACCTTCTAGATAAGATTATGATTTTTTTTAGAGGCTGAGGATGTGAATATTTATTTTGTATATTAATACAGCCGAAAGCTGCAAAAGGGAAGTTATAGCAAGGCAGAAATGAAAGGTTTGAACTGGAAACATCATGGATAAATCACCTACAGTCCATATGTGGATGAAAGTTATTGGAAAGATGTGAAAAAAAGGACCCTTGACCTCCAGTACAAAATATCTCGAGAGATTTAATATGTATGAAGCAATCTAAAGTACAGTCATGATAGTTGCTGGGTGTAGTCTAGCCTTCCTCCCAAATCATTATAGCTGTTGCAATAGCAACTGCTTGAACAGACACACACACACAAACACACACACACACACACACACACACACACACACACACACACACACACACACACACTTGCAAAATCAATAATCCTCAGTCCTGCTTGACAAACAAACGCAGCAGAACTTCCCTACAGTACAAGGCTTTTCCATCCTGCCAAGTCTCCGTCTGCAACTTGTGTACAAAACTGAATCAAGTTGATATCTTTTTTTTTTCTTTTTTAAAGATGTCTGCGTTTGCTTACAGAGCTTTCGTATAGTACCAAACGTCAGCCATCTCAAACAAACATGAATATGGTGGGGATATACTGCAGTAGCTGCAGATAGTAACAACACTGTATTATTACCTTTGAACTACATAAGCTGTGTATGGTTCAGTGCCTGAGCAAATATATGCTGCTAGATATCAGCAGTTTTAAAATTATTTAGCAATTTCAATATCAGGGAAGGATATTCTGAGGCAAAACTATAATATATCTTATATTGCAGTTGCTTCAAGGAAAGGAGTCAGACCCTTTATCTTTTTGCACACTGCATTGTGTTGTAGATTTAATTTTAAATAGATAAAATTGCCATTTTTGTCCATCAGTCTACACTCAATAACCCCTGACAACGTGAAAAAATGTTAAGAAAGTTTTGTCATTGTAAGAGTCTGTGAACTGTCATCTTCAAGTCTCTTCACAGATGTTCTGTGGGGGTAAAGTCTGGGCTTTGGCTGGGCCACTCAAGGACAGTCAGAGACTTGTCCTGAAGCCACTCCAGCATTGTCTTGGCTGTACACCTCGGGTCATTGTCATGCTGAAAGGTAGGACACGTACACTCTGGACCAGGTTTTCTTCAAGGACCTCTTTGTAATTCGCTGCATTCATCTTTCCCTAAATTCTGAGCAGTCACCCTGTCCCTGCAGCTGAGAAGCTGCCCCCCCCCCCATAAGCAAAAAAACAGCTCTAGGAAGAGTCCTAGTGGTTTCTAAACTTCACAATTATCGTGGCCACTGTGCTCCAGGGAAAGCTTTAGAGATGTTTTTTTTTTTTTTTTTTTTACCTTTGCCCTGATCTATGCCTCACCACAATGTTGTCATAGAGGTCTACAGAGAATTCCTTGTGGGACCTCATATACACAAGTGTGTGCTTTTCTAAATTATGTCCAGAGAATTCAATTTGCCTCAGATAGAGCCCATTCCCCATCGGGTTCTAGTCACATCTCAAGGATAATTAAAGCAAAGATGATGCACCTGACCACAGCAAAGAATCCAAATACTTTATTAAATGAGAGATTTCAATTTTTGTCTTTTAATAAATGTTCAAACATAAAAATAAATGTTTTCAGTTCGTCATTATGGATCACTGAGAGTGGATAGATGGCAAAATGCTTATTTTATCAATGTATTTTATCCATGCAGTTCAGCTTCAAAACTTGTGCTCTGTAAGTCTTTAATGTACATTGTTACCAAGCTGCCATCTAACAACTGCATTAAGAAATTAAAGGTATCTTATTTTGATAATATAAGGATGATATGGTCAAAAGTAAATTCTTCGAGCCAAAAATGTCAAAATAAAGTAATAGAAAAAGGTTCATTAATATAACAAGAAACAGCTATGCAGGAATGAGGCAAGTAAGGGCTATATAGTATAATTATTATTGATTTCACAATAAAAACGCGCGTTTGACTCACCCATACTAATGTCCTGACAGAAAGGGTCCATAGCGAGTTAGCAGACAGACAGATCCACAGATTTATGTCTTCCCCTGTCAGGTGCAACGTGCCCTGGACATCAGACGAGGTCTATTCCAGACCGTTCTCCTACCAAACTGTGTCCAGCTCAAAGAATGGACAGTCCCCTGTCGCAGATCAATCTGTTGAGAGCTCCCCATTCTGGGCATTAGGAAATCCTGGCTTTCTTTACTTCTACGGCAAGCGAAAGAGAGCACTGCATGGCTGAACTCTTAAAACAGGACTTTCTCATGACTGCTGGTGCCCAGGACAATGCCACTGCTGCCAGGGGTTTGTTTTCTGTTTGTTTTTACTATTTCTGTGGCTTCAACACCGCTTTGTTTCATGGCTGTGCTTTTGCAGGACATCACTCAAAAGCATGGGTATGAATATTATCAGGGCTTCACACACAAGTAGCACATGCTAAATTAGCCTGACCAGAGCAGAACATGTGATGAAAAGACTCATGAAAAGTACGATACAGATTTGATTATTATCATAATTAAAGAAAGCAAGCCCGACCACTAAAATAGAATCACATCAACAGTGTGCACCATATAGCTATATATTTAAAATCATAGCGGAAAATCATCACATACATATCACATAAATCTTTGCACACTAGACCAAACGTTCCATCTACAAGATCTTCATCATATCAAACTGTACATATTTTAGTAAGCAGCAAATTATTTTCACTGCTAAATCCAATGGTTCTTTTTCTTCCCCCTTTTAAAGTGAGCAAAAAGAGGACTTTCATTAAAAGGCACATGTACTGTATGTCGGGTAATCCAGTTTTTAACCCATGTATATGATGGTGTTAACCATCTCAGTTTTGCTAACTAATAAGGACTTTGTGTCAGAGGAATGACAACCATTGTCACAACACATCGGTGAATCATTACAGCCTGCGTCTGTTTGTGAAGGTTCACATCCAAGCACACACACACACACACACACACACACACACAGAGGGCGAAAACTCTGTATAATGACACTTGATATTATAAATAACTACATGTAAACATACAGTATCGTCATTCCAGGACACAATTAAGACCACAGTAAAAAAAAAAGAACTGAGTAAGTGACATTTGTGTGGGACCTCCAACTTGTCATCCTGTCACTTGTAAGTCAGTCTTTACCTCACAAAAAAATATTTACATTTATAATAATCCCAGTTCTCATCAGAAGTCACAGCTCATACTGCGAGTGTGCTGAGCCTCCACAGAGGACATTCATCTGGAGTCCAGGAGAGATCTATAACATCATTCCATCACATGCGCTGTGACATGAGGCCATGGACATACATGAACCTATTTGATATTTAGACGTCTCAGGGTTAGCACTTCAGTCCCTGAACTGTAATGGGCCAATTCAGTGAGTTTGTAATATCTTTTTGGAGCTCATGTTCATCGGTATGCTGTTCATTTTCAGAACTAAATTATTTTCTGTGCCAAAAGAATTTTTTTTTTCCGCCACTCTTCTCTCCACTTACCAGTTATCTTTATAATGTTTTTTTTTCTTTTTATCTGAAATGGATTGTTTGTAATTGCAAAGTGCATGTAATGTTCAAAAAAGCTGCCCTCATTGGACCACAATATCCTTGGCAACCAGCCATATTGTACATCAGAGGTATGATTTCCTGAAAAACATGTTCCAAAACATTCATGTTGTCTTGTTTGCTTTCCAGTTTGACCTCAGTTTACACTACATGAGGTCCTCATACTTCTGCTGTTGCGAATGTGTGGTGAATTCATACTTTATCCAGTGTTACTAAGCCTATATGACATCCAACAATATGTCACATACACCTCTGTTCGGCTCGTTTTATGTTCATATTGCCTGTGGTGCATTTGGCAAAACCAAAAGGGCCAATGGAAACACACATCACAGAAGAAAAAAAAAACCACCAGGATGATGGTGCCGTTTAAACCATTTCCCTTTTGTTCACTGGACAAATATCTAGGGCACATAAGAAAAGGAGGAAAGGAATTAGCTCAGACTCAAATGCATATGGGTCATAAAATCCTCATGTTACCGTAACTGTCATATTCACATGCGGGGCTGTATTTCTGACCCTGCGTGTCTAAACTGTCAGAATAATTATGCAGATCTTTAATCACCCTGCTTATCAGGCTCAGTGGGCCTCATGCAAGAACCGCTCATATGAACAGCTTTGTTCTTAAGTGGTACGTATGAGTGATTCAAGAGAATTTGCGGTGTTCAATCTTCTTGAATATTTTAAAATAAAAATCGCGAGTGGTCCAGACCCTGTTGTATGAGTTAAGTAGAGGAAGTCTGCCTTTCTCAACAGGGGGAAAAGCACTTATCATCATCAATAACAATGCCTTAATCTGATTCAATTTGGAGCTTACATATAATGTCAAAATGAACTACAATTTAAAAATAAACATATAGTGCAAAATGAATATCCTGCCCACCAGATTATCATCTTAATGGCTTGCCTATTCACGGAGAGGTTTCCTAGATTTTACAATTTTTTATTGATATATTTTAGCGCAACAGTTGATAAGAAATTTCTCTCACTCTCACAGCCTCCACTGTGCAGTATTATCCTCTGTTGTCTATTGTTTTGAGTCCTCTAAAGCAACTGCTGAAACAGCTCATTTTTATTTCTTTAATGTCTTTGTCTGCTGATTTCTCACAGCAGGACCTGGAACTCAGCAGTCTTCTTCTTACTCTTTTGCTAACATTTTTCAGGGAATGAAACTTGCCACAAACGAAGCGGAACAGGCAGCGTTGATTGCGCTAATGATCAAATCTCAGGAATGCGCACCTCCTTACAAACAGGTGGCATTCATTCGTTTGAAATGATGCAATTTACAACAAGTTTGTGCAGTGAATACTCGGAATACTTGCCAAGCAGAAAAAAAAAAAAAAAAAAAAGAAAGAAGAGAAGTACTTAGGAGAAGAATATGAAAGTGTTACTGCATTTTGGCCCATTTTTATCAAAGGATCCTTCAGGTTGGGACCTCTTGATTGAGCTAATGCTCAGAGAAGTAAAGTACATGATAACTGTGCTGTAGCAAAGCCTCATTTGTTAGAAGAGCCTCTGTAACCAGTTTTTCCTTCACCTCATGAGGTGAATTACCATAAAATTACAATTAACACCTATAAACACAAGTGCAGTGATTCAGAATACCGCAAAGAATGTTCCCAATGCACACGCTTCCCTCAGAAAGCCTACATTATGCCATCTCATGAGTGACGTGTTTAAACATTTCCATACCTATGCCGCCCACATCCTGACCTCCAGTTTGACCTGGAGGTCACAACCCCTTCACACTAGCGCTGGATAAATATTTCCTTCCTGATTCAACAGAACACACTGAGCTGGGCGGGACAGACTGTGGCTACGGATTCCAGCAGCTGAGTCAGAAAGAAAGACGTGGTGTGAGAAAACAAATTAGACAAGAAGAGAATAAAGGGAAAATACGGACTGGTTGGTGGGTTTATGTGTACCAGGGGGAGGGGCCATCAGGGCAAGCCAGGCCTCTATACATCTATCATCTTAAAAGGCAGGGTTAGTATATAGGTCCATGCTGCTTTGATTAAAACCTTTGGCCTGAGGGGGAACTCGACCACCGCTTTGGGCTCCGCCAGGGCACACACCACATGTGCGACTGGGGGAGAGTGGAGGTAGGGAGATTGGGGTGGGATGGGGACTGCTTGAGGGCGGGGGGCGGGGGGTGGGGGGGTGGACATTTGAGACTGTTTAAACAAATCAGTGAAGAGTATCAGTCACTGAAGACCCCGCGGGAGATGCTGTTGGTTTGTTCCCCTGCTGCAGAGGCATTTGTCTCCCCTTGAGAGACCATTTTGTCATCTGTTATAAAAAATAAAATAAGGGGAAGAAAGAGAGAGATGTTTCTCAAGGTAAGAGGAGGGCAAAGTACCTGCTCCACTGCTCCGAGCGTAGAAGCGTTCTGGCAATTTACAGCAATCACATGTCGCTGGCATTTAAGCTGAATGCAGCTAATGAGCTATCGGCTGTCTGCGGGACCTCTGACCTGTGTGTGAGTGCACGGCTGTACGGAGCTGTGTCCAGCAGACATGCACGTGTAAAACCCAGATGGTCAGATGTAATAAACATCGCCAGTGTTTTTGGCTCACATAAAGGGCATGGCGTTGGTGTTTTATTTCATCGGGGCCTCGGGGCATGAATGTGTTCACCCAGACTCTCAAGTGGGCTTTACGAGGGTGGAGAGGGAAGCCTGTTTCTACCTTGTTTGAAATTCTTTTTTTTTTCTTTTCTTTTCTTGCTATGGGGAGCGGCAATGTGGAGGTGGGTTGGAATAACGGAGGCCGCGGGGAGCAGGGGGGAAGGGAATTCAGGTGGCCTCCTATTGGTGCCGGATGTTTTAGTAAGACAACATGGCAGCGAGGGCCCTGTGACAGAGGTCTGTGCTGAACCTCCGTCGAACAGGCTGCGCTGTGAAGCAAGCAACCACATCTGTTTTCACTCAAAACAATCAGGGGCCGGCACTGCAGGCAGCTTGAGCCTGTTATTAAAGGCTTTCTGGGGCCTGCTGAGGGACGGCCCAGACGGAGTGATTTATCCGCTCTTTGCTGAGTGGACGAGGATCGAGTGTGATGTATATGGAGATGGAATTCCAATCAGTCATCCCGGCCAGGACACCTACCCAGAAGGACTGATGAATCTAGGCTGTCTTCTGCAGCAGGATGCAACTGTGTCTGACATCCTGCATTAAAAAAACGGGATTTCACTATGAAAGGATGTATATGCAGATTGGGTTTTTAAAAAAAAAAAAAAAAAAAAAAAATGTATTCTCGTCTCGTACATCATTCAAATCCAAAGACATGAAGAACAGAGCGGCACCGTATCTGTAATCAGGGCTCAATTGCGATGCACAGATTTCTCTGTTGAAAAGCAACTGTACTTGTTGAAATGTTAAGGGCTAAACTTTTTCAGACTACATAATCTCAAGTGTATTAGTCAGCATTCCAGTAATATACATAGTGGTGGTTTCCTTGGCAAATCTGAATTCTGAGCAGCTTCATTAAACCCGACTAGAATCAGATCATTTTTTGCTGAGGGCAAAGACTTGCAGAGTAGTTTATCTTTCAGGCTTAGGGGCTTGAAGGAAACTCATGGAAACCTAAAAGACAAGCTCTGAGTACTTCTTTTGGGCCCTGCCTTGTTCCTCTGAACGCCAAAGCGGCCTTTTAAATAATTTGGGGAGAGCCCTCTGGAAGCTGAATAATTCACTGCAGCATGATGAAGTCTCTAGCCAGCTGGGTGTTCCATTAGTAGACTCACTACTCGACAGCTCTATTGCCTGGCAGGCCGGTGGAGGGAAGGAGAGCTGGGGAGATGACTCTGCCTCCGTGAGGGGGGAGGGGGGGTTTCATCCCGTCCTCACTCTGCCCACTTCAATTACATCAGCCACAGGCTCTCTGAAAAGAGAATCAGGCACCGTCTGCCCATTTTGCTTCAGACGAGCCTCCGTCCACCACACCCAACACGTGACAGCCATTCAGCTGTTGCAGTGCAACCTCAAAGGACCCCAGTGCTGGACATCTGACGGCACCGGGGAAAGAAGGAAAAGCATGTCCTCTAAGCGTTTGACAGTGCAGACTCTTGACATCTAATTCCTTCTGCTGTATGACCTAAATTTTAGAAAAATACATATTATAAATATAATATAGCGGCGGGTCTGAACTGGCTGCTGAAGTGAATGACCCCGTTCCTGTCCAGATGGCTGCCATCGGTGGGCAGTTTTGTCTAGCACAGGCTGATGAAAAATGCCGGCCTGCTGTGGCATCATCACCAGTTTAGCTCATCTAAGCTCCCCTGGCAGAAGAGGCAATGAAACGAATGGACATAGCAGATCAAACGCTGCTTGGCTGTGACTAAAATCTACTTTCCTGTGAGGCATCAAAGCAAAATAGGATTTTCTGCTGAGGGATATCTCCTTGCTTACTGTCTCTCTCACATGCCAATTATCTGTGATGGTTGATAGCCAGGGCATGAAATGCGAAACAAGCACAGACCTGTCAGCGAGTTACTCTACCGTACAGGTGCGCATGCATAGCAAGACTTCCACGTATGTTTCTTCATATTGGCCTTAACCGTGGCACCCCTCGTACTGCTCATTTCATCCGTCACGTCTTGTCTGGGGATGGTCACTTTCCCCATCAGATCCAGCTATCACTCTGGTTAACCTTGCCTCCATTCCCAAGGCCTATCTCCTCGCCTGTGCATAGACCCCGTCAACTCCTGCCCTGAGTGACAGAGCAGCCAGCTTTACCTTGTGCTGCCAGCCAAACTCATTCATAACATCATCACCTTCACTTGGCCATGTCATGCCTCTTACGGGAGATGGATGTCGCCCACCCAAGGACAGCTGGGTAATGGCCCTCATCTGGACTTCCAAGACGGGGGGGGGGGGGGAGAATCGCCTGTCATTCTCAATCTGTGTGCTGCAAGCCAGGACAGACAGACAACGCAAAGAGAAAGAGGAAGTAGTGGAGTTCACGCGGTTTAGACTATGAGCCGATACAATGAGAGTACAGAGAATCCGAATGTTTCTGTACCTGATATTTTCTAACTCCTTGTTGACCTGTTGAACACATTTTGAAACAACGCCTAAAACCAATTAGTCATGTCTACATAGTATCTGGTTAGTGATATTTTGATATTAATGTTTAAACATAAGAATCCTCCTAATGTGAAATGGTTGCCAATACTACCAATCCCTCTGAGAATTGACAGCATCTACAGCTTGATGCAGCTTTCAGTTGCTTTCAGCTCGTTGTTTTGGATTCGCTGTTTCACAAGGTCACACAAAAGCGTGTCCAGTTTCTGCCAGTTAACAGACTCGCACAAACAGATCTTATTCTACCTGAAAAGCATGAAAGAGTCGAGAGTAAGCGTGGGCGATGCCACAAACTGGTTTTCAATTTGATAATATGAATCACTGAATAATTTGCCAAAACAGCAATTTCATTTAACTAAGACGTGTTGTTTTTTTTGTTTTTTTTCCCTCATATCTACTGTCTGGTGGATGTGTAAGCAGACATTAGAACTTGATAACATGATACTGGATTGCATTTCTGGGCTTGTTGTGTATTTCGGTGAAATTACTTTAAACACCCTTTTGAAATTTGTATCGAAATGACTGAATCTTTATTGTTTTGGCCTCCGTATTTAATTGTCCTTCCATTCATTTCGCTTCTACACAACCTCTGACAACGTTCAAACACCCGTGCTTCAAATACAGCAATTCCTTTTAAAACCCAAACAAAATTATAAGCTTATATGATTGTGTAAGTAGACAACCTGACCAACATCATGATATTGATGTAAATATGTTAAATAATCGCTTCACTGGTTCTAAACAGCAACACATTGACACTGTGTCGGGACACAGTTTCCCATAGGTCTGTCTCCGCTATGCTGACACACTGGAACCACGCAGACCAAGTTCTTCCGCTTCAAGCTCAGGATGCTTGCATGGTGTAAGTCTAGACCCCTCTGATTAAAATTTAACATCTGCCAAAGTTCTGTGAATCTTTCAGTTTCCCCTGGGGCACACCATGATGAGTCTACTGAACACTAATGAACATATAATGAGCTACAAATAGCTCTCCAAATGGTCTGGTTCCTATTCTGCTTCCTGTGTCCTTAGATTCATCTCAACTGGAAAAAAACAAAAACAAAACATCAAAACAATGAAACATTATTAGCTTATATGGTTATGGAGCGAGACGTAAAAAGCAGAGGACTGATTACTTGAGTCACAGGTACAATCATTGGGAGTAATAATAGAGATCTGTGATGCATCACTGAGTGTCAAACACTCTGGAAATGACTAAATGTATAGGCCATATTTTTCCAGATCTTTTTTGGAGAACAAAAACGTTAACAATGGTACACTATGTTCAGGGTGGGGATACTGTTTCGACAACTGCTTGCTTTGTAAAACACAACTGAACTTTTACTGATTTAATCCCTTATGTCTTTATTAATAACAGTGATGACAGCATATCCATGACTAGAGGCGCTTCCTCTTTGGAAGATTACTCCTAAAATCTCTTAATCCGTCACCAGTTAGCTGTTTTCCAGACAACCCAACAACAGTCGTCTCTGCATGTGAGGCAGGCAGCTTTGTAGAGGGGTTTGGACTCTCTCCAGCTCCGGGCAGAGGGAGAAAATGACAGAGGGATGACAAAACACAAATATAGGACAGAGGGAAAGAGGTAATCACAATGCCAGAATTCATCCAGTCTTTACCTCCAATATGCAATATGCTTTGTCTTTTAATAAGAAAGCACTGACTTGAAGTGCTGAGTGAATGCTCGCAGGGGGACAAGTAGCTGCTTTTCCGAAACATTTTAAATGCTACCGCACGACAGTAACTCATGTTAGCAGATGTGAGTCTGATTGCTTTACGGGTCAAATATGTAACCCCCTCAAACCTCTGTGTGGTTACCTATTGTCCTCCTAGTTTTAATTTTTATCTGAATTCTCAGAAATGTTTGTCCTCTTTCGTAAAATAGCTCATTCTTCTTATCTGAAACATGTTCTAGGCTCAACATACAACCATGGCCATAAGCTGGATGTGGTTTTTACCAGTAAATGCCTTTCCATCCACTCACTGTTAATGCACATTTTTAATTTCCTCATAAATGAACCCGAGTAGGAAAGCAAAATGCGACAAAGCGCAATGGAAAAAAAGACACTGAAGCTTCCGCTCCACCAGAGAGATGAAAAATAGCAGCATGAAAACATCAGAGCTGCGTGGAGCGATGAGGAGACTAACCTTCCTCAAATTAGTGTAAAAAATATAAATGGCATATTTCCTTCACATTCTCCACATGATTTGTTTATTTGAAGCATCCAACTGCAGAATTATCGCCACCAACTGTTTATTTTCAGTATGCACAGCTCCGAAGATTTGCATAGTGAAAATAAATGACAGTTTTCTTTAGCCAATTTTCTAAAACTTTGTTTTAAATTCGCACTGCACTGAAATGAAAACTGGAAAACTGGAATTGGTTGCTGACCTCCTTATATGACGCAGTGAAATAGTCTCAGTGGGTACGCTGTCAGCCCACCACTTTGTCCCTGGTTGAAATATCAAACGAACTAGTGGATGGACCACCATGAAACTGTGTAAAGACATTCATGGTCCCCAGAGGAGAGAGCTTACTGAAAATGGTGATCCTTTGACTTTAATCTAGTACCACCTTTCACTGTCTCTGAATGTGCTGTCACAGATTTTGATACATATATTGATGGTTCTTACAGCGTGCACTGATATAACTGTGGGATTTCCTAAAAGTTTCATGTAGAGCCATCATCAAGTTAAACTTTTGGTTTATGACCAAAATAAATGCAGAACTACTAACATTCCCATCATCCCCTGCTGTATGTTGTTTTTAGTGCTAAATAGCAAATACTAGCATGAAAACGCACTAAACTAAGATAACGAACACATTAAACACTCTACTTGCTGAACATGTTAGCATGTTGTTGTTGCATTTACCTCAGAGCAACACTGTGCATATGCACAGCATCACAGAGCTCCTACCATGGATGGAGCATGGTTGAAGCGCATGACACAAGTGCATGTCGGGCTTCTCCAAATCCACTCTTACTACTTAAACGACGGGAAAAATGGTTGCTGCATCAGGAGCATGGTTCAAAAAGGGTTGTACTTAGTCTCTTAGTTAAATTACGAGAGTGTTCTCGGCGTAACAAAAACCAATCAGAGTGCCGTCTCCCATTCCTTTTAAAAGCCAGGCGCGCTTGCACCTTGGCGGATTATAATGGCTCAGTGTTTCACACAGAATTAGATTGTATTTGTGGTGAGTTGATTACACACTGTGACTGACCAGTGAGTCCAGTCCAGCAGCTCTGTGCGCCCCGAAGGGCAAGAAAAAGCATATAAATGCGCTGTGCACAGCTCTACAAAGAAGCAACAGCACAAATCACAACGTTAGACATCTTCCATGAGAAGTGTCAACAATTTTTCACTTCATTATGAAACTGTGGTGGGATAAATTTAGTCTAGGTGATGAATGGGAAACACTGTGGCAGCTTTACCAGGTACTGAAAGAGAACGCTTCTCTGCAGAGCCTCATTTACGTCCAAGAGACATCCATTACGCATGGCAACGTTATGCAACACACGATATATACCACACAGAATGCTCCAGCGTTGTAATGTTCCACCTAATTTATCCAAACATCTGAAACCCATTTTCAGCTCATTCTGCTTGTGCGTAACAGGCAGAATGTATGCATAATGTGGCCTGAAAATAACAGTGAAAGGCTGAACCATTGACTGAGACCATGTTTTTGTTGGTCAATAGCGTAATCGCTTTCCACTGCCTCAAGATCGCAAAGCGCCAAACAGAGCATCTAGCCACACCTCATTCTAAGATCAACACACCTATGGGTGCAAGTTTATTTGCTATTTACACGGCATGGGCACTGGACGGGAAAATGACAACTGCATCAGACTGAAAAGTACATGTGTGACACGGATGTAAGATAGGGCCCAACCCTAGTCTTTTTTTATTCCTCTCATGCACAGTGATAACAGTGTCAGGTGCAGACTGTCATAGGATCAGTGTTGAAAACCTGACAGTTTGATTATTGAGTGAATCAAGGAAAACAAAGGGGCTGGATGAGGAGTTTTATATTTAAGGAAGTGAGTGATACCACAAAAAAGAAGAAGAGACAAAAGTTTGACTGTAGTGACAGCATGGGAGAATAACTGGATAAAATATCTGTGGTTATTCTGTGGATTATGTATTATATTATTATTTATAATAGGAGATCAAGTCTAAGCTCTAAGTTCCCCATTCTGGAGGTTTCTCTCTGTAGAGGTAGCTATATTCTAGGCTGAGTTTCTTAAAGTATATGATATTGAAATTTTAATCAATGTAGATGGAGTGATATTAAGAGGGAATATTTTTTTGTTTTTTTTGTGACAGACATACAACCAGGATACAGATATACTGTTCGAGTGGAGGGAGAGAGGGCCAACAAGCTGCAGCAGGTGATGGCTGGCTGAGACCAGCGTGCTGAGAGGGAGGTGAGAAGCTGCCAAGAAAAATCTCATTCCTACTGTGCTGTTGCTGTGACAGACTGAGTACCCAGGAGTGATTGAAAAAAGACATTAAAGAGGAGGGGTCTCTCCTCCTCTGCCTTTCATACTCTGTCTCTTTTATACAGGAGCTTACCTGAAAGTAGATAAGAATCTGCCAGGATGACAGATGACTGATGTTTGCAGGCTATCACCCACTGTATATTCACCCCTATCTTTGTCTATAGCGCTACATAGGACACAATAAAGAAAATAAATCAAATACAGCAAATAAACAATACACACAGATAGCTCGTCTTAAGAACTATGACGTCTTAAAGTTGCCTTTTATTCTCCTTTAAATAATCCTTGAAATTGGCCATTGACCACTGCTTTTAATAGGGTGTCTATAATTTTAACCATGACTGAAGACATGTCTCCATGGCGTCATGCTTTTAGTTTAATATGCTGATGTTTGTCTTAGAGATGTGGACTGGAGCGGAGGTGTGTGCTGTTGCCTGATGAATCATGCACACAATGATTCACGTACTGTTACACAACAACTACAAGTGACTTGTTTTTCGCAGTTAAGTGGCCTTCAGTGCCTATGACTGCTTAAACGTGTCACTGCTAACAGTATTTGCTGAAAAAGCATTAATGAAATCCTGTTTTTATTTAAATTCATAACGGTGTGCAGGAGAAACAGAGCACAAAAAGCCCCCACCCCCTGTGTCAAACTTTAAATTTAGAAACAAGCTGTATGTGAAGAAATTTCTAGAATCCAACAGATCAGTTTTCACAGACCTGTGGCCTCTCCTCCCTTTCCGCGGGGATGTGGATTGTATTTGTCGTTTCCCTGTTATCATTTTTTATCGTAAATAGAGATTAATTGCCATCTTGTCTGGAACGAGGCTATTTTACCCTTGTTAGTTTTAATTTGATCATTCTCACAAACTAGCCAATACTGGGACTGTGTCTCACAGCAGGAGGCAAAAGCCACTGGTGCCAAGAGCAGATCAAAGAAATCTACAAAAATATTATAGTGTGAAAAAAGTGTCTGAAAAAAAAAAGAAAAATAGAGGGGAGGAGGTTAAAAGAGAGCAACACACACAAAGGCAATCTGCAACCAGTTCACCACTGCAACCACTGATGTTTTTTTTTTTTTTGATTAATCATTTAGTGATTAGTGAATAGTTAAACTGCATCACACAATTTCCCACAGCCCAAGAATTCAGTTTACAATGAAATAAAACACAAATGCTCACTTCTGAGAAGCTGAAACCAGCAACTTCTTTTGCTTAATAACATATTAGTGATTTTAATAATTGATTAAAATGGTTTGGAATTAATTTTATATTCATCGTTTAATTACTTCATAAATTAATTGTGACCAAAACAAACGCATTTATAAGGTTTTTGCTATGACAGTCCTCCAACCTAAACAACCAGAGGTCACTTGTCCCTATACCCTGCCATATGACCCATAGGAGCACACAAGCTGCAGGTGGACCAGACCTTTGTTGTCATGGTAACGATGGTAACTACCTATCGGAGTGCACCAGTGGCAGGTGAGCTGGGCCTTCATGGCAATGGTGTCAATAAGAAACAAACAAGAAACCGACAGCGGACTCCTGTGTGTAAGTCCGGTGTTTTGTCCCACCCGTCCACCACAACCTCCTCCTTGTTTGGATTTTGTCGCCCTTTATACTACGTCACCTGACTTCCTCCTTTGCTCATCATAATTAATGCGGCTGCTAGAGGTCTCCCGACAGACATAACGACGAGTCGTAATAAGCTGCTTGCACTGCCGACCTATGAGCTCTTTTTTTTTGTACAGAAGGACAGTCTCGTCTCTTCCTCCTTCCGTTCCTCTCATCCGCACAATCAATTTTCATTTCATTTTACTTCCATCCATCCTCTCACAGCAACCTATCTGCTCGGCCCTGATGAAGTTATCATCATTCTGCTTTACCCGTTCCACCCCCTGATACCCACTGACAGCTCCCTTCTCCCCATAGTAAATGTTTGTTTTCCCAACAAATGTAGGGCACAGTGTTGGGAAGCTGACATCCGCCCCCCTTGTGTGGCAAACACCCCCTAAGGAGCTGCACTTACAAGTACTGGAATCAAACACATGAGGCATTATTGAGATGAGAGGGTGGGTGGGTGCGGGTATGTGTGCATTCAAAAATGACATACAGCTTAGGCTGTTGAGGAGGAGCGTGGATAATTAGCATTCACAGAAATCCAGAGTGTGTCTTGCACTGTGATGTGTGTCTCATAACCCCACACAGTATAATGTGTTTCTAAGTAAATGAGGGAGGGAATTTTCATGTTACCATTAAAATGTTGTGCAAGAGTCACATTTTAGCCGTGTAAAATCAGTGCATGTATGCATCAGTTTCTTTTTTTTTGCAAAAGGACAGGAGATAACATCGAGCAATAGAGCACCACTGCTGCTTCCCATATGAGATTCATGCGCACCCTGTTGTGTATTTATCAGCTACTATGGTGATAAAGAGCAGGCTGACGTGCAGCAACGCTCCCTTGTTTCTGATGGAAAATCTGTTTCCATTAGTCTCTATCGCTTCCTCTCTTTTTCCAAATGTCAACTTATTCCATCTCTGCCATCTTTTGCAGAATGTTCATAAAAAAGAAAAAAAGAAAAAGAAAAAAGATGGATGGAAATCCATCTAGTGGGTGAATAAATGATGGTTAGAATATGGTTGGGCAACACTTGGTTAAGGTAAAGGAAATACCACGGTTGCAGTTAATGAAAGGACAAACATTAATTAAAGGTCTGTGATGGGAGGAAATCTCCAGTCTCCCATCCACCCACCACCCTGAACTCCACACACTTACTTTCCACCTCACTACATATTACTGCCTTGATTCTTGTGTTCTTTAATGTGTGTGTGTGTGTGTGTGTGTGTGTGTATCTTTCTGTATTGTATGGACTTATCTTTCTCATGATTACACGGCTACTAGTGATGCATTTTAATGTGAGGGAATTTAAACGTAACAAATCTGTTTCCACAGTGATGTTATGAAAAATTTTAAAGACTCATTTATATTTTGTGTATTTGTGCCAGCTTTATTTTATTTTCCAAAGCTCCAAAGTCATTTTCAGTGTCTCAGTTTAACCATAGTTGATTTGCCATAAACCGTGATCATTAGGTTGGAGTAACAATGACGCAAACACACTGACGAAGCTGATAAGATGCGCTTTAACCTCACATTGCTAAACGAGAAGAAACACAGAGAATACTGTACAGCACCTCATACGTATGTATCATCCTACAGCTGCCTGTGTTTTAACAGTGCCACATACAGCTGTACTGGGAACTTATGTGACCAATGGTCCATTAGTCCAGTGTAAACAACTTGTGTAAACAAATGGGATGTGGTTCTGAGTCCAGCCTTGGTCTACTGAAATGGCGGTTGGTCGCCGTTTACTTTGATAAAAATGTTTTGTCATCTTGAAAGCCCCCCATTTGTTTTTCCTGTAGTGTAAACAGGGCCTGTGTGTGCCCCAGATCCCCACCAACACAGTTCTGTACCAAGGTCGCGTCAAGATCATCTGTACATTGCACTGCCGGAAAGGTTTCCTCGGATAGAGATCATGACATCACTGTTTCTACCTTCATCTTAAACTAAAGGATGTAGGATAAAGTGTTCACAGACCTATTGAAGGGTCCACAATTTGCATTTATTTATTTGATTAATTATTTTAAAATCACTGAGACTAAGAAGCCGATTGGGGAAATAATTTCTCCTTCGAAGGATGCGGCCCCCGAATTGTGACACAGCTATAGTGTAGTGTTTCAGCACTTCATATAATTATATAGCATGGTTAAGTCTTTTAAAATAAAAACATAATTTTTTGCTGACCTTCATTATTCATTTTGCTGCAGTGATGTAGAAGTGTACTCTAGGGTGCATCAGTTCACCGTGACATCACTTATGGGTGTGGTTACAGGTGCAACACAGCACATTTCTGACCATGCTCAACTAATGTGAAACTTTCAACCAGAAAGAGCGGTGAAACATCGCCTTACAGCCTGCCGTTCAGTTACTCTTACATCAGCTTTTCCTCCTACGGAAAATGTAAAACCACCAAGGTGCCACCATTTGCTAAAATAACATTTTTCATAATTTTTTTTTTCTTCCATTCTTAGGTAGCCTATGTGCATTAAAGCAACACTGTGGCGTTTTATCTTATAAAATGCATAACTGTCACACCATTTACTGTCCAGAAGAAGAGAGGAAAAAAGTGGGAGTGAGGGAAGATGCCCTCTCCTCTATTCCTTCACATACAGTATCGATTTGAATGAAAATGGCATATGCGGCAGAATCACTTTTCCATTCATCACGGCGGTGGATAAGAGTAATGCCACATATACCACAATTGATCCCACTGGCAGAGGAGGAAAAAAAAAAAAAAAAAAAGGATGGCAAAGCCCCTCTCGAGAGTAGCATACACCCCCGGTGCAGTCGTTGTAATGTGATAGATGATTTTATGGATAAATTAAACAATAAGAATGGAACTAATGCGCGTAATCGTTATGGGATAAGACAGTGAAATGTGTGCTATAAAAAGAGATTCATGAGGACAGAGTCATGCAGCGTTCATCGTGTTTCTATGATCAAAATATGCATGCTTTTATAGTTTCCTCTAGTGTCAAATGCTACTTCTTTTTTTTTTTTTTTTTTTTTATACAAACCCTCACTCTTGGCATCGCCTTCTTTCTTTTTGGTTAGTATTGACTTCAGGCATTTAAATGGAAGGAAAAGGTTTCTGTGGTATTGGCAGAGAAGAGAATGGGGTATATAAGGGAACTGGCTGTCCAAAAGCCAAGGGTAAAAAACACCAAAAAGCATGTGTTTCCAACAAGAGGCCCACTTCATAATGTGGCCTCAGGAATTACATGAAAAGTTGTAGTAAAAAGGAAAAAAAAAAAAAAAAAAAAAGCATCACTAGGCGCTGGGATTGTGGCTGCACTAAAAGGGACAGAGACAGAGATAAAATTGTTTTCCAGATGAGAAAGCATCCTTGTTGCGCTCATCTACTCCTACTTTTCTTTTGAGACTTATTACGTGTAAATGAGCCCCTGGCATCGAGCTCTCTCTGTGCGGCAGCGTTGGGCCCAGGAGGGTCAGGATCACACAGAAAACCCTCCGCAGTTGCCAAGGAGGCAGGGAGGCGAGGAGTCAGGCCAAGAGTTGGCACTGCACTCACGGGGGCCTCCTGCTGAATCCTCTGGGAAGGCCTTCCTCTTTGATACGCCGATGTTTGTTGAGCTGTACTCTTCCGCCTGTTTGTTCTGCTGCACCTATACACCCATCATAATCCCTTCATCACACGCCCCTCATGTGCACCACCCTCTCTTGCTTTACTGCCTCCCTCTGTTCATTTCTTCAGACTTTTTGATTTTTTGGTACTTTATGGTGCTAATGAGTCCTCGCCTCTCCGAATACAAACACCGGGTGAACCTCAACAAATACATAAACACAGACAAATCTTTTGATTATACAGACTCCAGCGTTGGAGTGGCCTCCTGTTATTGGCATGCTTCACAACAAGTAATGCATCCTCGCTAAAACAAGCCCCAATTATAGAAACGTGGTGAACCGAGTCCAAATGTCTTCATGTGAGTCAGAGGAGTCAATCAAAAGTCACATGTTAATGGATGCATCCACCTGCAAATTCAATTTAGTTTTTAAGTCTCTGTCTTATGTGGTGAACAGTCTGCTTCAATGTTAAAGAGATACTTGTTCGGCGCTCACATGCCTGGGTTATCAGTATGTATGGAACTCAGGACAGGACGAGGTCAGACAGAGGCTAGCATCTTAAACTGCTCATTTGGAGAGATAATGGATTCACAGGAGAGTGCTTTGTGCTTAGACAAAGCTCGGCCTCAGCGATGCAACAGAAAAGTAGAATTAATCTGAGCTGAAATAAACACATTGCCTCTTGCAGGAAAGCACAAAAAAACTCCAATGTCTGTTTACAGTGTACGCTTTTCAATTAAGCCAACAGAACGTGGAGTGGATGTTGAGAAAGGCCGTAAAATTTAAGTCCTCCGCTATCGAGTTACACGGCGGACCCACAAACGTAGAATTTTGGGCTTAGAAACGGAGGGAAATGATTCTGCAAGGACAAAAATCACTAAACTACTGTCTTGCACAAACAGTGACTCAATTACTACAGTTTCCACATTTCATTGTGTAATTGATAACTTATGTTCCAGACCCAAGTTAAATCTCCAACATCCTTTTTCGTTGCCTCCGCCGCTCTCCGCATGCATCATTCTAATTCCTCCCCCCATTCTCCCTCGGTGTGCACTTCTGGCCAGCAAACATGTGGTTAATGGGATGATGGTGTGCAGACCTGAGTGCAGTAAGGGGAGGCAGTGTAGGGGGGGGGGGGGGGTCCAAGGCCCGGTCGACTTAAATAACCAAATAATTGGAATTTCTAAAAACAATGGTTTCCTGACTTCTCCACGACCCCTCACCTTATCATTTTGGGGTCACGAGGCCCTAAACTTGAACCCGCTTACTCAAGAGCATTTTGGCTCGCTGCATCCTCAGGTTAACCCCACAGCCGGCAGCCCGCCGCAAGAGTTACAGGCGCGTCAGTCCCACTCAGCGGATGTGGACTGCTGAGATAAACCCTCCCACTGGATGGCTGTTTTTCAAACGCCAGTGACATGCAGTTGCACAAGCTAAATTGCTACATGCTAATGATGGGGGGAAACTACTGCAAAAACATTTTGGACTTCACGTCTTGCCCCCCCCCTCCTCCCTTTTCCAGCACAACATTATCAACAGTATGGTGACTGGACACACTGTACTGTACTGTGTACTGATGTGAGACGACAAGCCTGTTGATCCTGATTGGTACCAGAGAAACAGTTACCTTGGTTACAGATCTCTATCTCCGACCCTCTGTAAAGGGGAGAGAGGCTGAGAGATGTAATGGTAACATTAAAATGGATTTCTTTCCATGCGGTCTGACAATGAAAGAAACGCACAAGGACAGTCTGCAGTACTCAAACAGCTGGGATGGCATGTGCATCTGTTTTTAGTGCTTTATCTGATTTGAGAGGGTTTGCTTTCAGAGGGTAACAACAGGCAAGGATGAGCAATAAAACCTGCAGCGTATCTTATGACTTTACAACACATTAATACATAGCCTTAGTGTTTGTTTTGCCTACAATATGTACATATTTGGTGAAAAATGCAATTACCAAATTATCTTATCAGTCGACACTGTAATTACTCTGGTCCAGTATTACTCTCTCACTCTCTTTAGTAATAGTACTCTCTTTTTCATGATATAAAGAACACAGCTCCGAGTGTGAGGAGGTGTTGAAATAACACAAACCAACAGTGACATTCCACAGCTTCCACTTTCTAAATGAAATACAAATTTAACAGCAGGGTGGATCCTTCTCAAATTTTTCAGTGTAGTTAAGAAACAGGCATCTTGAATCACTTAATAACTAGTGCTACAGTGGGCAACCTGGGCTTGTTGAAAAGGGAGGGGGCAAAAAAAAAAAAAGCATCTTGTCCATCAGTGTTTATAGGGCTGTTCAGGGCTGTGACGTTCAGCAGTCAGTACAGCTCCACAGAAATTGACAACGTGTCTCCTAGCAACCCAAATGTCCTCAAATGTCAGTCAAGCAGTGCCATGCCCCTCCCAGGGGCTTGAAGCTTAGACACAGTTTTCCACAAATGTGTCCAAAAATGGTTTAATCCTCCTCTGAAAAATGGAAAATTGAGCACAAAAGCTCCAGTCATATCATCATACTTTACGTTTGCTCGGCTCGCACAAACGTGTTGCATTCAAATCTCCGTTTGACTTGCAAATGTTTTGGATGACCCTGACGAAGGCCACAAGCCGAAATGCATTAGTCTCAGAGTAAAGTTGTTATATTGTATGCTATAAGTGTTCGCTTTACATTTGAGAGAAGATCGCATCCATCTTCTGTTTGCACCTTTGAACCTTTCCCTTATTTCTTTTTTTCTTGGAGAACTCCCTTGTTTTCTCTATTCACCTGGAAAATGAGGACAGGTTTGAACATCTACCTTCAACAAGTGAGTTTAAGTGTAGAGTAGTTTTGGTTGGATACATTTGATACTGCTTTATCCTCTGGAAGACATCAGTTAATCCAGTTTAAAAGCAAATCCAGGTTGATTCAACCCACGATTGGCTTTGAAATCTTTTTTTATTTATTGGTAAAAGGCTTGGTATCCCTCATCACATTTCACGTGTACAAGACATTTGTATGCAGCGTCTTTTGACAGGCAGGCCCAGAAGAAGCCACTGTGGTAAAGTACTTCAAACCTGATGTTGAAAAAACTTAATTAAAACAAGACCCTGTCTGAGTTTCTTCGTCTTATTCTGACATTTGCCAGATCTTATTGGCAAGAGGGGAGGGGAGATAAAATAACGCTAGATGAAATAAAGCAATGAAATATAAACAATTTGCAGGCATTAACAGCTCAATACAGGATCAAAATATACTCCCACCTGCAGAGCCCAGACACCCCGCTGCTGACAGTTTATTTTATTGGAGATGAGAGTGGATTTGTTTTGTGCTCCACTCAGCTGAACGGAGAGGAGAAAGAATGTTTTTCTCACCTTCAGTTTTTCTTTTCCCCTCAATCTGCGTATTATCATTGCTTTTTTACTGCAAAATCCAACTGCTTTTTTTTTTTTTTTTTTATGGATTCATTACTCTCTTTGATCTCAAACCCAAAAGGAGAACACGGTCGCATTATTATACATAGATAAATCTTTGATCTTAGCTCTTCATCCCAACAAAGGAGGCCTTTTAAGCAACCAAAACAGAGAATTAACAATAGATTAAAAACAACAACAAGCAGACAGTGATGGGAATTATTAGGATTTAATTACAGTGAAACATTCATTGGGCTATTTTAGAGCTTGAAAAGAAATGGAGGTCATGTCATGTGTGTGGAAACAGTGTACAGGAGAGACCCCCTACTCCTACCTAAGTACTTTATAAAGGTCATATTGTACTGTTCTGGGTCACAACCAATAAGGTTGGGTTTGATAATAGACTGAAATTATGTTTCTACTATTTATTTTTACTCCATTTCTCATTTTAACCGTACTCATAAAAATACAAATTAGTGTGTACTGATGGATGGAGCTATTTAAATGTTAAATAAAGCTATATAGTCTCATTTTGTGACTATTATGTAGATGCTTATATGTTTTTGCAAATGTGAATTGCTCATTATTTTTTGCTTATAGTTCCAAAATGTAGAACTGAAATAGAGTACAAACTGATTTTCTCATTGTAACATAATCTGTAAAGATAAATTCTTGGATTGAATTCTGTCTCTTATTATTTTTTAGAGGCCTTGTGTGTGTGCAATGCTGTGTTCAAAATAAAAAAAATAAATAAATCCAATTACTGGCGATGCAGACACAGTACGCAGCCATGTGACAATAGATACATCTAGATGCCGTCAGTTACAAGAGTGCTTTTGTCAAAGCTTTATGCCTCCAAACAGCATGCAACATGTGCACCTGAAGAAAGCAGACCTGTGAGGTTGTAAGCACCTCCATGTGAAAACAAACAAACACACACACACACACACACACACACACACAAAAAAAAAAAGCACAAATTGTCGTTTAAATTATAAAAAGATCACAATCAGTAGCGAGCTTCCCCCTTAACATTATTCCACATTGATGGAAAACACAGATACAACATCATTACTGCTCCTGAGCAAACACCACTTTCCATTCAAGTACCATTTCTGAGAGTGAGACAAAGAGCGTTTTGTGCACAAAGCGTCGCCGCTGCCAAAGACAATATGATGTGGAAGCTCTACCTGTCTGCACACTTCCTGACTTGTGTAAAAGCTGCTTTTATTTACAAGATAGGATTAATGCACCCACAGGCCTCATCCAGGGCGGCACGGAGCGACTCGTTTTAATTAAAAGGCTTCAGTTGTAACGAGGCTCTGGCTCCTGGCGATATTGTGGGGAGAAAAGTGAAGGGTTTGTGCGGCTCTGTGACACAAGCTGTGTACAATGAAAGAGCCGTCTGTGAGAGCGTTGAGGGAAACGGATTCATGCGAGCTCTATGTCTCTCTTTCTTAGCCGCGCATTCATATATCACATACGCAGGCCTGTGTACAAGGAGATCACACTGTAAATCACTCACGCACACGTCTGAGCACACGCGCACAAACACACACAAACACACACACACACACACACACAGTGAGAACAACTGTGCTTTCTGAGGAGGGGGAACCTTCTATCTGAGTAAGAAAAGCAACTTTGTTTTTTGCTTGACAACCATGAATTTCTTTTTTTTTTTTGGAGTTTAACCAGGCCTTAAGGGTTTCACATTAACGCATCTTTTATGCTATAGCACAGAGTCTCCCCCTCTCTCCCTCTTTCACACACACACACACACACACACACACACACACACACACACACACACACACAGGGTACAGAAATATAACTGTAACCTATAAAATCTATACTTTCGCTGATGAGAATCCGAGTCCTGACTGGGATCCGTTTGACAGACAGTTGACTTGGCTGGCGAGGACATTGCCTGTGAGTGGAAATACTCCTCTGCGTCATAACATTTACCTCAAGTCATCATCAGGAAAAGCGAAGGCACAATGGCTGGCAGTGTATTTCGCTCTGTGCGCTGCGCCTCACTCTGTTATTAAACATCATTAGACAGGCAAATATGACAGATGATGAGGAAGACAGCGCAGCAGAGCCCACCCCTGAAAAAAAAAAAAGAAGCCTTTTAAAATCCCATCTCATTTTTTTTTTTTTTTTGCCCACTCCACAAAAACCAATTTCTGCAGCGGTATTAAGCTGTCAGTTGTAAGTGTGGCGCCACAGACTCAGAGTCGGGGTCCAGAGTGTGGGGTAGGGGAGGGAGAGTGAGGGCTGGTGGGGCGGCGGGATAGACTGTGGGTGAAGTGTGTTAAAGTGAGCTCGTGGTGCCGTTCACGTTATGTCTCGCTGGGAATGGAAACATGAACATTTTACAATAAGTCGCTCATAATTTTTACAGCGCTGTCCAATTGATACTTTTCCCACATGTCCCTGAGATTACTCTTGCAAGTCTGTGAAAACCCCTCTGTTCTTTGCTCAGCTGGCAAAGGAGCTGCTGCCTATCAACTCTACTCCTCTCTGCCTCTTACATAAATAAATAAAACATTAATGAGGCCCCTATTTATCATTCCTCCTGTCTTTCTCCTTCTGTCTCCCAGCCTTCCCTACTCTCCTTCACCAACTTTCTCTCCTCCCTCCAGTTCTCTCTCTCTTATCGTCTGTGGTGTTAAGCTGTGAGTAATGGGTTGGAAGGGGGAGGGGGGGGGCTATCAACAGGCCATCACCAATGCAGGAGACAGAAAACAGTCACCAGTAGGTTGCCATACATTCACACACCAGTATCGTGTAAGGCTTATCTGGGGGCAGGGGTTCAAAGCAGAAATAGGATAGCCCTGTTTTACTGTAAAAGAGCAGGGATTTGCATTTCCCCATGTAATTATATTTGTCCTTCACATCTTTGTCCTGTTCCTATGACAGTAATAAATGTCATTATACACACTAAACGCATGAATACACACATTAGAGTGGTAGTCTTGTGAATGCCTTGGGCAGAGATCTTCAACAAGTCTTCCAACAACAAAACAGGATGTTTGTTAGTTCATATATGTCATAAATGGAGTGGATTACAGAATGGGCCTCGTGAGTTCAGGCTCAGGGGCCCCAAGAGGTCAGACGGCCCCCTGGGCTAGAGCCACTGTATGAAGTGACTGTTAATATTTCAATGCAAAGTGACTCCAAGGAGAAGCAGAACCACCACAAAGAGGCATAAAATGATGGAGATGGAGATGAAAAATGTCTACAAAAGGACGCTTGACCACAAAGAGTCAACTACAAATAGGTTGTGCAAACATAAAGATGAGAAACTGTTACAAAGACGTGCAAAAACAACCACAAAGAAACACAAAATGAAAAAAATGTCTACGAAAACACCACAAACAGACAACCACAGATAGGCGCAAAACAAACATAAAGACATGAAAAATGGCCACAAAGAGAAAAAAAAAGGACTACAAACAAACATAAAACAAGAAATGATGACATTGGGGGTCCGATATAGGAGGGGTGGGGGGGGCTGCACCTAGCTGCCCATATTCTTTTAATCTGCCCATGCAAAACACATAATGTTTTGACTGACAAACATGATTCCTGTGACAGTCTTTTTTTCTTTTTTTTTCTTCTTCCTTTTCCTGTGATTAGAGTTTGGTTGAAGTTAGTTAATCTACTGGTCAGTTTAAAAAGGAACCATCACTGACAAGATGTAAACAGCGGTCTCTGTGTTGAAATCAGATACGAATGCCATGACTGACAGCCTGTGTTTGTTGTTTTTACTGGTGAGACAGTTCTGAACCTCTGAACGTTGCACTGTACACTCTTCACGCTCAGTCCAGTGAAAGCAGTCCTCGGAGGACCGCGTAAGGTCATTTATCCAAATCCTTTCGATGACAGTGAATGACTGATTCACGTCCTACATGTGGCACTAAACACGTCATCTGACAGTCCGAACTCGAAATTCACCGGCCTCACGTGTTGGGTAGTATATCTCAATCATTTTTTAAATATTGGAGAAGAGTGCCATCTTGTGGGCGTGTTCATTTAACACATGGCGCGGGTGATGACGAAACTGACTGAAGTGAAATCTTCAGTAGAGAGGAATGTGATGATGGTCAGTGGTGGAAGTAGTAGTAGATGAACACATTCACACTCACAGCTGCCCTGAAGAACAGCACCACTGGTGTAGTCTTACCTTCATCCACCTGGAATAACGGGCACTTGTGGTATGTATGGCCTCAGCCATTTACAGTATGGCTGCAACACCTATTCTCCACTTCGGTGGAAAATTTGCCTTCAGCCTCTCCCAAAGAAAGTACAATAAAAAAAAAATAAAAAAAAGAACACATACAATCCACATAACAAAAACAACATTAAAACATACATATAATATGCAAAGCCAAATCCTCTGGGCACATATATATTTACTCATGTGATGTGTATCCTGGCGATCAACCTGCCTCAAAGCAGTCCTCGTTATTTGCGGGATCATCATGAGCCTACAATCAGTCCTATATTTACCTTTCAAAATACCGCCTGCTGAAACTCTCAACTGTATTCGTGGCCTCTTGGTGACAATCGACAGGACCTGTGGAGCGCATGAGTGCTCCACTTCTCTGTGAGAGTGGCTGGAAGTGTGACGATACACTTGCACCCTCTTGTGGAGGCAGCCTGCACTGCATTCCTTCAATTTTTTGCAATGCAAACACTGTGCTGCTGGCACTCTGCCTGGATGTATTTGGAAAAAAAAAAGGATGCTAGATTCTAACCCTATATGAAGTGCTTAAAGCCAACGTGCTGGGTCTCTACTGTGAGTAAAGAGCATCTTTCTTCTGACCGGACCCCACAGGGCACTGAGAAGAAGGTTAAATCTAAGGTAGTTAAGTCAGTATAATTTATATAGCCCCAGTTCAAGAGCTATTACTAAAGAACTTATATGTGGATGCTACCAATATTTACAAGGTCAAGAACACAGTTGAGGCTGGCAGCAGTCTGCGGAGGGAGACGGATAAAAGTCCTGTTATTCTTCAGCAGATCGGATAACCAGACTGAGGGCAGGGTAGTAAGATGAAAGAATCACATTTGCCATTACACTATGTTAATGTTTGAGCGAATCAACATAATGATGATTGATACGTGCTTTATAATAATCACTCTTGTATTATGTTTATACGTCATTTATACTACATTTAAATCAGATGTACTTTTGTTAATCAAACCATCAAATAATAATCATTTTAAGGTATTGACTATGTAGGTGTTACAACACATTATACTACTAATCGTTTATTTATGAGTGGAGATATAAGAGCAGTCGGTTTGGGTATTATTGGATTATAGGGCTAAGACAGTACACATCTCACTTCTGTCTTTCATGTTTGACTTGAGCTTGGGCACTAAATATGATATGATCTCATGGAGCTCATACAAGCAGTATACAGTATATAAATACTTTCAAAGACTAACATTTCCCCATCTCAATTCTAAAATACATGTAGTATGTAGGTATGTCAGAGCTGCAGGGCATTTGGCAGCATTCATAGTTTAAAATACACGACTTCGTCTGCAGCCACCTCCCCCTCCTGCTTAAATACTCTCACCATTTCCTCAGTGTCAGTTGTCAGAGTGTTGCCAGGTAGTATTTAGCCACCTCTCAGCCTGTTACTAGGTTTTACTTTAGCCTTCCCTTTACCCTTTTGTTTGCCTGCTACCTGCCTGCCTCAAGTGCCTCTTCTCATGCTTGTGTACCAGCTACGACTCTGTATTCACTCGACCACCTCTGCCTGCAGCTCTATGATTGCCTTGCTGAAATGGTTAAACCTGCCTCTCTTGTTTTTGCATCTGGCTCCTAAATTCCTCGCTTGACACATACCAGTTGAAGGCTAATTCACATATGTGAATTGTTTAAAAGTGCTCACTAACAGTGCATTTACAATGAATAATTATGAATTAAAAAAAAATATGTTTGAAGGACACCAGTGGCAACTAGATTTTTGAGACATGTTATGTATCAGTATTTGACAGATGAAGAAAATATGAACATTATTGATATGAATTCCTTTAAAATAAGGGGTTCAAATTACCCCAAAAGAGGTAAAAACAACACTTCTTACCTACAATTGTAAATATTATGATATATTACCCATATTCATGCCTGGATCTTGTGATACGATTTTAGACACCCCTAAAGTGGACCATACCATTTTTTTTACCTTGATGTTGAACATCTTGTCTGCCTGCCTCACTCCCATCAGTGGCTCCTGTCCTCAAGTTTATGCTCTCGTGCATCACGAAGGCACTGTAGGTAAATGTAAGGAGCAGCAGCTAACTATGTAGTTTGTTGAATACACTTTAATTTCTTACTTTCAATCTCTGAATTAGATTGTCTTAAGTATCTGCAGACAGACGCTAATGTTTGCTTTTTTCTAACTTTTGCCGTAAGTATTAGTTACATTTAAAAAAACACTACATATATTAGACAACTGTAGTTAAACAAGCAAGATACTATGGACTGTAACACTTCCCTTTCGCCCTGGAGAAACAGTTGACCCCCCCAAGCACTGGGTCTGGAACAGTTTGTGTTATTTACTAATGTACACAGTACACTGTACATACACTGGGTAATAAAAAAAAAAAAAAAAAAAAAAAATCTGTTGTGACAAGTTTGAATCATGTTGAGTAAAACACACAATCAGCAAGGATGGATATAATGCATGTAGCAGAAAATAGGTTTGGGACGGTGTATAATACACTGTAAATGTGACAACAGAAATAATTACTGTAATCATCAGACTCAAAAGGATAATTACAGAAGAAAAAAGAAAATGATTTATTATCTGCTTTTAAAACAACCCTAACCCTTACAAGGATCAGTTGTGATTATGCTAAAGCATTTACAGGTAAAACATACTATACATAAACATGTACATTCTTTTCTCAAGGCTCATGAATACAAATTCATACTATAGCCCGCAAATTAGTGGCGTCATAATGCTTGTGAACAATTCATGAAACGGACCCCTGGCAACATCTGCTATTTAAAATGCATGTTGGGTGATTGGGTTGGATTGCACAGCGCAGATCAGAGACGCCTTTTGGTCTCCTAATCGGCAAAGTGCAAATACAAGCACAATCACAAAACTCACACAAGAGATGCTGGTGGAAAGCAGGTAATAATCCAACACCACTCTGAGGTGGGAGTGCTGAAATGGGAAACTATAACAGCAATAGACTAGTGGTGAATGTATAATAAAGTGGCATTGATGTTTCTTCTTTGTTAACAATGGGTCAAATGACTACCTGTGATGTGAAATGAATCACTTGCAATCATGACCCCACCGGCAGCTCTGCAAAGCTTTTTAGTCCCTTGTAACCCACCGTTTCGGTTTATGGCACATTAACTGTATGTTTCAGTGTCTGTTCTCTAATCTGCCATGTTCCCAGCAGCCGCTGCAGCAGGCAGCCGTTTTGAGTAAACAAGCTCTGATAAACCCACCTGCCCACTATCAAACAGCTGACAGACAAAGTTAGCAACTGTATGGAGAAGAAAATGGAACATCTAACTAAGGAAGACAGTTTTTTTTTCTCCGGAGTTGTTAGAAATAGAGAATGCAATGAGTTTTGTGCACCCTCTTCCAATAACTCACTTTTGATGCGAAGGTTTTAAATATTTGTTTAATGTAGCAAAATCTAAAATACGATGTAGTGACTGCTGCCAGGAAAACTGGGGTGTTAATAATACACAAAATGTCACAACTGGGATGCATCCATCAAAACATTATATCAAAAGCTGTTGCAAAAGTTGTGCAGGAAACATATAATTTAAAGCAGGAAAGCATCACAAATCTGTTTCATTCATGTCAGGTAGAGTATGACATTTTGGTCTGAGAGAAGTAGTAATAATATTGACAGTCATTGCTGAAATCAGCTTTTTCCTTCCGCTGCTCCATGTGGTGGAGTTTGCTGCCTGACACCACTTTTTAGAAAAAGAAAAAAAAAAAAGAAGTGAGAACAATTTTAATGTCATGTTTAAATCATAAAATCTGAATCGTAGCATCACAGCAGTTAATATCTATTGTAGATTCGGATGAATTTACAAGGCTACCAATCGAGAGAAATAAAGGTAATGTATTTAGTAAAAGCGGCAGCTCCAAGGCAACATTTCCAAATCAGTCTCAACTCAGAGGCACCTTGGATTTTCTTTGAAATGGCTGAATCATGTTTTTGTGCGTGGGTGTGCAAAGGTAGCATCTATTGCTGTGTGGGCTGAAGATTAGAAAGTGTTTATTAATAAAAAAATAAAATAAAAAAATAAAATAAAAAAGGAACAGAGGGAAGACTAAGCACGGTTGTCATGTTGGTCTATTGTGCTGATTGACATCAGAGCTTTGCCTTCAGGTGTAACTATAGGAGGAGGAGAAGAAACTGCACTTTATCATTGTGATGGGAGATGAATAACACAGAGAAAACTTCTGTGTCACAGCAATGCATCAAAAAACTCAGGCGCAAAAGTTTATTTGGAGAACACAACGATTGCTCAAGAAAGAAATGTCTAAAAAATTCAAGCTGACATTCTTTCAGATATATAGAACGTGTGTGAGCGTTTGGCATTTATTAATGGCCGCCTGTATTCTGGGGGGATTTATTGCAGAATTGATTGGCATACACTGTGAAATAATCTTGTAGCATAAATGGCGGGAGAAGCTAATTGATTATGCAACTAAAACCTCGTTTATCAGCAATAAACAATACAAAAATTGATGGATGCCTCTTGGTTTGATGTCAATATATCCTCCATCATCCTGCAGTACAATGCCAAGCCAGAAGCTGCATTTACTCCATCTCTTCTACTCTGCCTGACACAAATGGACACTGACATGGAGTTTTTTTTTTACTGTTTGATGATGATGACGACAGAAAATTTGAATTAGAATTAGAAGAAATTAGAATAGATTACAGAAGTCAGAGATAGACTATCACAACGAAATTAGAGCTGTCTTTAGTCATGCTTTACCCTCAGCTGGTGTTCTTCAGAAACAGAAAATAACAAACCCAATCCCATTATCACCACAAGATCAGCATGTTTTAGGCTCCGGCAATTAGTGAAGGAAAATGTCAACAAAAAGTTGCAAAAGGCAACTCAAAAGGAAGCTGTCCTAGACCGAAAATTAACTGGGTAATTGAATTTGCAGCCACAGCAGATGGCAATGTTGCTCTGTCTTTGCTGCAGCTGGGCGTGACAGTGAGAAAGAGGTAAAATCCCAGCAGGCAGTGGATGGCAGTCTAGCTTCATTACACTGTTGGTTGGCTGATTTTGAAGACACTCAGGGGGATATGGAGGACTCCATCGTCAGACACACAGGAAGACAATGGCAAGGAGAAGATTGCGTCTCAGCCAGAGATGGCAGTCTTGCCACGGCGTGGGCTCAGGCCGGGGAGAATGAGGGGGATTAATGGAAAGAGTGGGGTATCAGAGGGATGAAATGGGAATAAGGGTTGGAGGTCGGACAGAAGGGCAGAGTGTGTGAACGACGGAGATTAAAGGGGCTGGAACACATGAGGCGGAGGGGATACCAGCAGAGGGCTGGTTTCATACAGATGAGGCTGCAGTAAAGGGGTGGGTTGCCATATTTGTATGCTCCCGCCCCGGCCTTGGACCACTTTATCCACAGGCCTACATGGGAATTCAATTTAATTGCATTATTAATGCCTTTTGATTACACCGCGAATGTCAAACAATTACGCATCCGCAACCCCTGTGCCCTTTGCCCAGGTGGTGTGCTTGATTGTTTACCAAAATCAAATCAGTCACTGTGAAAATGTGTGATAAATTCTTACAGTATACTCCTCATCCCATGCCCCCACCATCTCTCTCTCTCTGTCTCTCTCTCTCTCACTCTCTCTCTCTCTCTATGCCAACCCTCCACTCACTGTGTGAGTAGACAGCATGCAAACTAATGCACATCACTTCATGTACATTAATAATAATTTGCATACAGACAGAGGACAGACAGAAAAAAATAAAACAAGAGGCTAAAAGCAATCAGAACTTGCCCAGCTTGTTTTTCATGATGTGACTCGCATGAATTACTGTGCCCCTGGCACCTATTTCATTTCCAAGAATGCGACACACTGGCAGTATTGTGCAATTAACCAAATGACCCCTTAATCATGTCATCTTGCTGTCTGTATATCACTGACAGAAATAGGCAAATCTGATCACTCATTTCAGCCGATCACCCAAAGCAAAATATAATGGAAACCTAATGAAGTGTATTAAATGTCCTTATATTCTATTCCCCTCACATTAAACAAAGGCAGCTCCTAAACAGAGGTAGATTTGTGCATCACACAAATACACAAAACCTCACAGGGAACAGCTCAGTCGCTACAACTTGATCCTCATGATAACATTTTTGCATTATAGCATAGATCATCATTTCCTCACAGTGAATGCTACTTAAATAATAGCAATAACTGCACATTGATGAAGGGAGTAGCCTTTTCTTTTTTGCACAGCGTCTTAAAGCCCGCCATTAATTTTCATTAAGTGCTGTCAGTAAGGACCATTAACCAGGCTAGAGAATAATCACCTCCCGAGAGAGTTGACCTGTTTAAGGCACAGGTAAGGGTTAATAGAAACAGCCCACCTTAGTGACACAACACTCATGACGCACACACAAAAACATACCACAGGAGGCATTCTGTAATGATTCATCTTCAGTTAGGAAGCTCACTTTGCATCATCTACGCCAAAACGGAAAACACTTCCCTGATAGGGCAAATATTTATTGGCCATTTGTTTCCGTGTCCGTGTATTATTATACGTATTGTGGCACCGGTTTGGGGGAGGATCTCACTCATCAAACAAATTAAATCAACCTAAATCCCACTAATCAAAGTTTCTTCACAAAGCCAAAATGACCATCGGTAGCTCAATTCCCAGAAGTGATTAAATATTGCTTGGTTCTCTTTACTGAGGATGAAACACAGAGAGGTGAGGGGAGAGCAGACACTTGAGATGAACTGAGACTGAACTCACAGCTTTTAATACTGTATTTGCTACCTGACTAAAATATAATGAACTGTTGGATCATATTCTGCACTTAAGAAGGTAAAATTAATTCTTAAAGCTCTTTTTTCCCCCCCTCAGAAACATCGAGTGACTTTATGTAAAGTGAAAAGGTCTGTTCTTATACAAACCTACGGAGCATTACTACCCATCTTTCTCTATGGAGCGTTTTAACCACATTGCTTTGGTTTTACTGCACATGTATGGTAGGTAGAGATCCATCTCAGCACCCTCATCGATCTCATCTCTAGGAAGATGGTTGAACTAGCAAGAAATTGGAGCACTGTCCATCTAATGAATGATGCATGATCTACAATAAAAGCACCGACTTTGTCTACTTGTAAGATGTTTGAGGGATTCGTTGAACCCAAATGAGGTTACAATTCTGATTTGTAGCTGCTGACTTGTTTTGGTTTGATGTCAGCTTAGCACTGTATTGATCTACAAAGTTAGCACCAAAGAATAAATTTAAAAAAAAAAAAAGAAAAAAAGAAAAGGATGACTTTTTTGTTCTGTAAAGACCCAGAAAATCAATTCTCTCCATCAGCTTCTTACTACAAGCAGCTGGTTCCTACCTGAACCCACAATTTACTGCCAAAGTTGGCACACATTTGGTGATTTCACAGGAGAGAGATGTCACTCTTTTACTTGGTTTATCTATACTTTTCTCACTGGTTTGAAGTGGGTGGGACCTGCCTATAAAAAGGAGATGTCACACTTCAATGCACCAATCAGAGTTTAGCAGCATTTCACTCTAAAATTTAATGACAGCTGTGGGATTTGTTTGCTTATGCTGACACCACTGTCAATCAAATGTGATCAAAAGACACCTGCACAGTCCTGATTAAGTGGATTTCTTTCCCATTAATGTCATAATCAATAATGACTAAGAATGTTCGCCCTTAACTGACACTTTAATTTTGATTGTTGCTTATAGAGTGCTGATGGATGGATGATGGATGTTTTTTTGTGGGCTAACCTGAAGTAAGCATCACCCAAAAAAACTAATAAGATTTTCACTTGGTATTGGGACTACTGCAGAAAATAAATGAAGACAAATGAAAGTTTATGATACTTGCATGTTTTTTTTAAGATTGATGAAGCTTAAATACAATCGCCAGAAGTAAAAAGCTAATGTTAGGCAAGCCTCTGTAGTCTCATTTAGCCACCTTTCTTAAGACACGTAAAAGCTTAAAGAAAATCATGAATGAGGTAATAACAGATGTAATTTATGTAG
Organism: Seriola aureovittata; assembly: GCF_021018895.1. NCBI lineage: Eukaryota > Metazoa > Chordata > Actinopteri > Carangiformes > Carangidae > Seriola > Seriola aureovittata. The sequence continues at coordinate 6,957,524 of NC_079381.1, forward strand.
CAGAATAAAACATGAAAATATCTTGAGCTTGTGTTAACCACAGACCTTATTTCAGGCATCAGCTTGCACAAGTCTGACACAGCTCAAGTGCAACATTATCAGCATTTAGGTGTCACATGAAAACTCTGCTATCATCAGAAACTAGCTATCATTACAACCAATCAGTTGGTACCGTAGCAAAGTTGGAGGTGATTAGAATAATAGCCGACTAGAAAGTCGGGAGCTTTATAGTTGCAGAAGATTCACTGCAGACTGGATTTGCAGGATTATGTTAGCTACTTTCTTCTCAGTAGTCTGTGCATGGATTATCCTGTGTATATGACATGCTCTCCAAGTCATTTGGTGAGGGTTGAAAAAAGGATTTAGGATTATATGGTCTAAACCTGCTCCGTATCTGCCATATGGAGGCTATGTCTATCCATTATCCATCAAAGTGTCAAACACTGTGCAAGGGAGCAGCTGTCCATAGAAGGCCAGCCAATTGGTTTGATACAGGTGAAAAGTGATGTATGATTGCCTTAGCAAACCTATCACTCTCAGACTGCCAGATGGCTTTGGCCTAGGGATACTGCAAGCATATTAGACCTTGATTTCTTCACTCTCTAAGGGTTTCACCTCAGTGTTACTATCTTGGTCTGGCCTGCTTTCCCCCGTGTTGATGGGTGACCTCCCTGGCCTCACACCTTATTTGAGCAAACTAATAAAGATACTAAAAGGCAGCAGTGGAATCCAGTCCTGTTCTGTGGTTAATGGCAAGTCCTCGCTGACAATGGCAAACAGCAACAGAGTAACTGGAATACAATCATGTCTGTAGGGAGAAGCAAAGCAGAGCTGGGACTGGTTGGAGTGGAGAAACTGATCTTTATCAGAATTGCTTTCAGAGCGAATGGGGCTGCACGAATGCTACATTGCATGTTGTTACAGGCGCTGGAGAGAAAACTATACAGACTCCAGCAGGTCCAGTTTGTGATAGTACAGCATATGGCATATATGGATTTTACAGCTATGAAACATTACAGCAATAATCTTCTATGTATCTACAGTTGCAACGTAAACATTACAATTAGCATGCTACACTATTAAAATTTTTTTTACGCGTCTACGATTTGCCAATGCAGTGAGTTCTGCTTTAGTTTGCATCGCACTGTAGTAAAAGTTGAGCGAGGATAAACTTTTGGGGGATGGAGATGCATTTTTTTTTTTGTCAGTTGGCACCCTGGCAGTACAAACATCAGCTGTGTTTTTCAGTCTATTTCATGCACATCTACCACAACATTTGCCTACAACTGTTCCTCTGTCTGTTTTCTTCACTTCTTCATCTAAGTACAATTGTTGCATACTGCGGCTGAAGGCATCCAGAGCTGGATATTGACAGCAGACTGAGGCTGCTGCTGCTGCTGCTGCTGCTGCTGCTGCTGCTGCTGCTCTCACTATGTACTCAGTGAAGAGAAAAATGTCGGGGTAGAGCTGAGCTGCAATCAGAGATCAAAATTCTATGACTAAATGCTGTCATTCAACAGCTGATTTCAATGAATACATTTGCATACTATACAGGGCGTTGAAGTATTTGGTAACAGAGTAGGCATGTTGGTAATACTTCTATTTCTTCTAGACATGTCCAGCGGGAAACGGAATTAACTACATGTACATTATCAACACATGTCCAGGTTGAGTGCATTAGCAGCCTCCTCTTCGGGGCTTTATAGCAACAGATGGCCATCCAGTATTGTATATATCTATGCAGTTTCCAATTATATCATGCTTGGCTTTTGCTGTAAAAGAATCATTAACAGAGTCATATCACACTTATTAATAGACAGAGAAGATTTACTGTTCTTATTAACATATCACATTGCATTGGATTTTTTTTCTTGTACATCTCTTGACTGTTTGGAAAGGAACACTGAGAGCCTTTTAACTTGAACTGAGTGACTAATTACATGCTGTTGAAAATTGCATTGATTGGAAACTAACTTTGCCAAATGGAACATTGTGTTTCTTCTTCTTCTCAAATTACCGTCTCGAGAGGATTATGAAAAAACAGACAGAACAATTGCACTGATTATTAAAGGTTTGTGTTACTTCTCCTGTACATGAGTCCATGTGTTATGACAGGAAATGATGGAGGAAAAGAAAAATCATGGCAGGATGTTTTAGAGCCTATACAAATCAGTGCAATATCAGTGGGACTGGCATGTCTGATACTGATCACTGCTTTAAAACTCCAGCAGTCAGCCTCCTGTTAAAGTGAAACCCTAAATGTTTCCCAAGTTTGGGTAACTATTTAAAATATTGTATGATTCTATATGATTCATTCCTCCTATAGTCACTTATTTCAAAAGCAAACACCAGAAAAGGTCAATAAAATAAAATAAAGTAGCTGGCATTTCGCAAGTCTCACAGGGGTGATGACAATTACCACTGGGAGAAAGGTCTGGGTTTTCCCGCTCAGAGTAGTAATACCTAAGTAAGTGAACTTCTTTTAAGCTATATAGCAGTTACAGGTGAGTTGAGAGAAATAGTTACTCAAGTCTTCTCTTAGCACCAAAGACCCACTCAAAGTAATGACAGGTGTAATTGTGACAATTATGGACCACTTGTAACAGCAATACTCTTCAGTTAGTTTATACAAGGTGTCAATTACTGCAAGATTGTCTTACGTAAGGGTAACTCTTATTCTTGGAATATCCATTATTCCCCTCACCAGCACAGCCTCACATCAGGCTGCCTCACGCTGATTTGTACTGAACAGGTTTTTATATAAAATTAAAACACATTGTCATTTTTTTAGATGTTTTATGCTCTGTGAGTTTGATTGAATCACACCTCCGTGGCCACAAACACATGCTTATCTTTTGTCTCAGCCCACTGAAATAGGCTATCATTTTACCCCCATGTGGTTCATCAAAGATGTCATTTCTCACCTTAAGGTTTGAATTTTTTTATCTGTCTTAGGGGAACATTAAAGCAGACAGACCATAGAATTGCGTCTTTGTTGTGTACATTGTGTTTGAACAAGATGTAATGACATTGTCTGCTAGTTGCCATGGTGCTGGAAAGAGACCATGGTGCATTTTTTTTTCTTTCTTTCTTTCTTTCTCTGTCTGGTAGCTTTTTGGTGTCCTTGTCTATTCTTTTCTTCCTTCATCCACCACTTTCCTTTCTTTGTCCTTGCTCCTAACTGTCATAAGTTTGTTGTACCAATCATCTAAAAGCTTATTTGATGCTTAGTTGATGGCGTGAAAGCAGAGCAGCTACTTTTATGATAATCTTAGTATAGCAAGTATACAGAATGGAGCGAGACCAGTCACAGTTATAACGGAAAGGATTTAAATAGTTAAATTCAAAATAGTTCTGCTCTCAGACTAGCGTAAAACAAGCTGAGCAGCTAACAATTATACAGCCTGACTAACTTCAAGCTTAAAGTCTACTACACTACCTGTCTCACAGGTGTTTCTGTTCTAACAACTGACAATCAATCACACCTGCTCACAGCTGTCAAAAAGAGGAAAACATGGCGCAATTTGTGCTTTGCTATCACAGCTGCGAGCAAGCGGGGAGAAGAGAAGAGACCACCTTTGTGACCCTACGAAAATCATTTGTTAATGATATTTCTTCACTCAGGTGTCATATGGGGTCCTGAGCTCAGTCAGCCTTGAAACAAATAGATAAGATCAGACCTATTTGATAATAATGTACGTTTTGCTCGTTACAGAGCCATGGTTAGCATTAACAGCTGTTTACCAATCAAGAAGAAACATTACAAGTTCAGCATAAAACTTAATTCCTCTACTCACTACAAGCTGTGTCCATTGGTAGAAAGCAACCCATTAGTTTTGCTTCTATTTCAATCACGTCTTTAATTAAACTGAAGTTAGCATGCTAACCAGCTAGGTCCGGTCCAGTCGGCGCTAATGTTTTATCAGCATTTGGTATACCAAGTCACCGTAGCGTCCAGTCTGCCCTGAAGAAGTAGCACTGCTCAGGTGTATTATAACATCTTGTATTATAAAACACAATCATGGCTGACGCATGCTTTGACATTTTACAGGAGGAGCACAGGTGCAAATAAACAAATGAGCTGTTTTGCTCTGTACAATCATAAAAAGTGACTTTTCAGCATAAAAAGTAACCACTGAACTAAAATACGTGTCAGTAAAACCAAACAGAGGCACATTAGAAAGACCACATTCTTTGGAACCATTTCCAGTAACAAGGCCCACATGTTCAATTAGTCGCACTTAAGATAGCCTAGAATTACACAACTTTACTCTGTTGTATCAGAGCTAAAATCAAAGTCTGTCCTTAATGCTCCACACATAAAGCAATTTTCTCTCAGGTATGTAAACACAGAGCTGTGCCTCCAAACATGCTCAGTGACGTCTTTCTAACACAGAGCCACTCGACTGAGACCGAAACGGCAATCAGAGTGGTTTCAGAATAAGCCACACTGGCAGTGTTCATCGTAGTAAAAGCTTATGTCACCCATTGCAACAGTATGGCCCTTTAATGTCTTTTTAATAGCTTTTGGATAACAGTAGATTTCTGTGGTGCAGAAGCTGCATCAAGCTGTGGTTACATAGAGCAGTACTTGTTAGCGGGATAAATTCCTTGTTGGCTTTGGTCTCTTCAGGGGATTTGTTGATAATACTAAAAAGACAAAATAACACAAGTTTTATCCTCTAAGCGTAATCATACAACTCCGAACAAACCAGACCAAATGCTAGCATCGGATTTGAAAATGACTCCCGCTGTCAGAGAAATAATGAGATCTTATTCAACCACTGGGAGCTGTGAAGCCTGAGGGTGTGTGACAAAGGCCAGATGGAGGCCTGGACGATCAATACTTCACTCTGTATGAAGCAATAGGCATTAAATACTCCTCTTTCTGCTCCCCTAGGAAAAGAGAAAACATATCAATCAAAACCCAATCACCCATACCCACTCCATACACACAACCCTGCAGCTACATGCCAGCTGTCCCATGAGACAGAACTTTTTTTTAAAGTCTTGATTGTATTGTTATTACAATTATTTAGAGTTCAGGCATGTATATTTAGTTTGTGAGTAGCTGAATGACCTTAGTAAAGGTTATTGGCTTACAGAGGAAATGCAGAATAGATTCAGTAGGAAGGATTTTGGCCTCCCTCTGTGGACGAGTTTATGAGAAGAGATCTTGCAAATGACTGTTGACAGGGCAGGGGGCATTCATCAAGAAAACAAGCCACATGAGCACCGAGACCAGAGTTAGGGCTTGAATGAATCTCATAGAAACAAATCTAATCTAAGCGCTGCTAGAGAAACCATTTATAATGTTAAGATCACAACATGAATCCGCAGAGAGGAGTGCAAGGGGGAGGGAATGAGAGAGAAAGAGAGGGAGAGACGGAGGCAGAAGGGTACCAATTGAATAAATGAATGTATAAACTTTGTAGTTGGAATATGGTCTTTTGAGGCATTATTCTGCTTCCCCCATTGTTAAGCCACGAGGTAAAGGATTTTGAAAAGGACTCATTTTGGTATTAAAGGCCTGTTGTCACTAAAGCTCCAAATTCCTAGTGGTTTTAGCCCATTTATAAAACACAGCTTTACATCCTCTGCACCATCTTGTCTGCAGACAACAGCTCTCGTGGGGTAGGCTGGTTCGTATCGAGGAATAGCAGCATGCTCTGTCTTCCACAGCAGGGCTGGCAGCCCTGTCTGTTGACTGATTTTCAATACAGCGAAAAACTTTGAAAATGGAATGGAAATCAAACAGTAAATGGAGCTGTGCTCAATTCATCTATCATCTCATAATGTAAATGCATTTGATAGAAATATTGATAACCAAATTACAATTTTTAATCAACATAATGAGAGCATTTCATGTGCTTTCTCTGAAGCACAGAAAGCCTATTTTTTATGGTAATGTTAGGCACAGAAAATACTTGGTTGAGGTTAAGAAAAGATGGTATTCATAGTTAAATATTGAGAAAGTAATCGCTGGTTCTAGTAAAACCTAGTCTATACTCTAAACCTAACCACATGTGGACATGAATCCCACTCTGCGGTACCAGAGTCTTGCACTTTGTATGTCCCACATCCACCTTGCCCATCTTCCTATGAATTACGCACCTTGGTGGCTCAGCTGGTAAAGTACGTACCACATATGTTTAGTCCTAACCGCAGAAGCCCACGGCCCTTTGCTGCATGTGATCCCCTCTCTCTCCCCGTGACTTTCCTGTCCATCTCTCACTGTCCTAGCAGAATAAAGGCAAAAACGCCCCCCCCCCCAAAAAAAAAAACATATTATTTGTGTTTATTTTGTTGCACAGTGTGTACATTTTTGGGGATGAGGAATGTGTCAGGCTTAATATATCTGATACCAATATATATATATATATAAAAATAATATCCTGAAAAAGGACCAAATCCCGATCCTTTGTATTAGCTTGGATCACAGCCAGGAATGTACATTAGTGTGATGGAGCATCGTCAACGCAGGTTCACCACACTCTCTAAATGTTTATTAGCTTGTTAGGTAACACCTGAGCTTGCTGAAAATACCAATGAAGTCATCCAAGTCAAGCATGCTCAGGGATAGTATTACACTTTTTGGCACATTTACCAAGTTTTGTGATGGAGCTGTTTTGTGATAACCAGCAGGCATACTCATAACGGTCCATAACACACTACTGCAGTGAGCAACAACATGTAGAGAGTTACATAATAAAAAATAGGAGGCATTCTGGTCTTAAGAAACATATGAACAATGTATGATCCAGTGGGTTTCAGGTAAACTGATAACAGAGTCTGTTCTTGGATTGGTTGTTGCTACAGGCAATCAATTCTATCGGGCCTTTCTTTTCGTCTGTTCTTTTTCTCTACTGATGAAAATTGGCAATCATGTAATAATCCACTTATAAGCGTGCAAGCTTGTTTCACAGCAGACTCAGCAGTGGTTTTCACTTCAGAGGCCACGACCACCTCGGGCTGCTCTATCATGAGCTCTCCCAGGCCAAACGTAGAGCTCTCATCTTAGAGCTTCCTGTGTAATCCCAGATCAAAGGTCCCAGGGAAACGGGAATGGATTCTCCGCTCTAACAAGCACACTTTCTCAGATGGAAGAAACTGAACCCATTTTTCTTTATCTTCCTTCTGCAGGTTAGCTCACTCAGTGCACTGAAAGATAGACCTTGACATGATAGCGCGGGCCTTGCTCGTAGCAGAACACACAGGAAGATAGGCCTGCGACGCCTCTCCGGCCGTTTGATGTCTGTTTTCAGCCCCCAGTTTTCATGCTCCCCAGAGTAACAGCTGATGATAAGCAAAAGAGCTGGAAATAAATCCCACCAGAATGAGGTGTCAAATAGGAGTCACCAGGATGTTTCAATAAAGCTATTGATATGCATTTAATCTTTAATAATAACACACAACAAAACACACTTTAACACCTTTTTGTCAGAGCTTTGTTTGGGACACAATCCCAGCCATCACC